>NC_056523.1:55677386-55717954 GCF_019175285.1 Sceloporus undulatus
ATAATAATAATAATAATAATAATAATAATAATAATAATAATAATAATAATTTATTTGTATCCTGCCTCTCCCTGTATTGGATCGAGGCGGGTAACAACTATCAATAGATAAAAGCATGACTATCAATAGATAAAAGCATAACAGGACATATTAGATCCTAGTTCCCCAATCTCCCTCCAACCCTAAAATACCATTAAAAACAATTCCCAATAAAATGGTTAATAAAATAAATCGAGATCAAGGTCCGGTGGGTACAGCTAAACAAATGGAGAGTTAAAATTCTGAGGAGATCAGTTTGGGAAGGCCTACCAGAAGAGATCCATTTTTCTTGCCTTCTTAAAGGCCTCCAAAGATGTTAGATGGTGGATCTCATCCGACAGGTCATTCCAGATTTTTGGAGCTATTCCCCAGCACCACCATCTGGGAATACTCAGCCAAAAAGGACACAAAAACAGTACCCCAAATCCCATATCAGCAAAATGGGCCAGTAGGATCAAATGCCATGAGAGATCCAGCAGAAGCAACAGAGTCACACTCCTCCTGTCCAGATCCAGGTAGGCAAGGTAACCAAGACTGTTCTGTCCCATAACCAGGTTGGAACTCAGGCTGGAACTCAGTTTCATCCAAGAAAGGCTGGAGTTGCATTGCCATCACTCTAAAATATTTCTTATAAAGAGATTAATTATCTAAGGTGGTGCTGTCCACTGAAGACCTCTTCAATAACTGTCTTATTATTGTTTCCTTTGGAGGACTTGGGATGTAACTATCCTTTAAAGAAACATTCACAGTCTCTGCCACCCAACTGTCAGTCCTTCTCTGGCAGTTCTAGTGAGTTAGACTGGGCACAGGTCTAACTAACAATACAATATCAATTTCTATAGTGATCTTCCCAAATGAAAACGAAGTAACTAGTTGAGTATAAAGACCTGAAAACTCAAGAGCAAAAGTTAGTAAGGGCCCAAACAGACAGGACAAATGAAGCAGTTTTGGTCCACTTTGGAGGTGTGTTGTTTAAATGATGCACATGTTCTAAGAGGGTGAAAGCCATGCCGAAGTTTCACTCCAGTCCTTAGAACCAGAGTGTGGCTCTGGTGTGACTTCTGGCCTCTTAGGACACATGCATCGTTTAAACAGTACACCTCCAAAGTGGCCTGAAGCTAATTTATTTGGCTTGTCTGTTTGGGTCCTGTCTACATTTTTCTGCTTGCAGGCCCTTCCTGAAACTTTCTGTGGATTATCATTCACAACAAGTTGTCTTCTCACACCTTCCTTAAGATGAATCACTCAGCAAGTATGCTGATAAAGGAAAATACTGTGTTAGAACCAACCCTTAGTCATGACCAACCCAGTGATCTTGAAATTGTAAGAAAGCTATCTAATGATAAGAAAATAACAGGAAAGGAGATCCAGATTCACCACCCCAGAAGTTCCTTTCAGACAAGGTCACACCATTGGGCTCAGGACAAGGAAGCCACACTAGTGGAACAGATAGGCTTCTCCCAGCTTGCACACATAAGCCTGTCTCTGGCAATGATGGGACATTTGGGGACGGAGGAGAAAGGGTGGAGGGGGAGCATTGCAGGAGGGTAATTGAGCAGGAGAGTGGGAGAGGAAGTTGGAGGGGAGGAAAAAAGGGTGAGTCCCAAAACCTTAAAGAGCAATTAGTCAAACCTGAATTGTTTTTCTAAACTCTTAACAAAAACAAAGAGTGGGGCATGGCCCAGATGGTGCCAGGGGATCAAATAAACGTCGCACTCAGGAAGCAGGTGCTACTGGGAATGTTTCCTGCCAGGCTCACTGCTGCTCACAGCCACTTTTATTATTTGTTATTTTTCATGACTGCAGCTGGGGTTTCCCTCCAGCTGTGTGGAAATATGTTTAAAGCTGGTTGTTGCTGGAGCACAGGAGAGGGAGGGCTTGGGAGGGCTGATCAACAAGTTTGAAATGTCAGGGTTTCTTGGGAAAGGTATAAGGAACCATCTGGATTTGGTTTCCCTGGTGAGGCTGGGATTTCCTTGTCTTACCTCGACAATGTCCCCCTTCTATCTGCTTCACTGGCTAGGCACCTTCAAAGACGGCCTGGAATCATGCCCATTCCACATCCCTTCCAAAACAGAGCAACGGCTCCAATTTCTAATGCCTTTGCCTTTCTTTGAAAATATTGTTCATAGCATAACGGAACTGTAGGCTGAAGAAAGCTGGAAAAAAATCACTTAGTCCAGGGTTTTCCAGGCACATCTGTGTGATGCCCTTCTTCAGAGAAGTCTGATCAGAGGATGCCCTACTTCAGAGAAAATTATCCCCATCATACCATGTAGTTCAAAGACCTACTCAAACCCCCAGTTCTGTAGTTACATTGTCACTGCCTCTGCATCAACCCCTTTCTGGTTTGCCCAGTCAGGTAATCATTCACTCTCCAATGAGCTTTTTTTTATCCATATAACATGAGGATGTCAGACGCCACATTTTGGCAACCCTAGGCTGCTGCCACACTGCAAAATCAATGCAGTTTGACACCACTTTAACTGTCATGGCTCCATGGAATTCTGGAATTTGTAGTTTGTTGTGACACACAGAGCTGTCTGACAGAGAAGGCCAAATATCTCACATAGCTACAAATCCCAGAATTCCATAGCATTGAGCCATAACAGTTAATGTGGTGTCAAACTATCAATTCTGCTGTGTAGATGCAGCCATAATTGTGTCTGTTCACTTAGAAAACATTCAGATTATACAGAAAATAGTGTGCCACAAATAAAGAAGACCTAGGTTTGATTGCAGGGCAAGGCATTGGTTTAGTAAAAGACAGTCAGATGGGGCATGGAAACAGTGATGAGCAAGGTTTTATTCAAGACTGAATCTGTCCTAGACCTTCAAAGTCACACATTACACGTATTACTTCTAATACACATATTATTGGAGGCTGGGGTAGTACTGAAAACATAACAATGATACTTTAGCAAACACCAACAATGTTGGTAATACCATTACTTTCACCCTTCTAATGGGTAACATTTGTAACTTTTTCTCATTATCTTTTTGAAGTGGACAACATTTTTATGTGTTTTGAGGTGACACCCTCCCACACACAATTTAGACCATTTTCTTACTTCTTAAACTGAATTTTCCCCCATTTCCCGCCCCCACTAGGAAATATTTTTAATTTTAAAAAAAGTAATGCAGTAAATTGCTGCAATGGGCTACCTAACACATTTTGGTTAAAATGTAACATCCTAAGCCCTCTGCTCCTGAGGAAGGACAGTGGCTTGGACCTAATGGATCCAGTGCATGTGCAGAAGATACCCCAGATATTTTCATCTTCCTAGCCTCAAGTACAACTCTGGCCTGTTGGTTTTGTGGAATAAATGTAAAAGTTTGCATTGTCTCTGTTTAATTTCATTGTATTAATTTCAGCCCAGTTATTGAGTTTATCCTCTTGAATTCTGTTCCTATCTTCCAATGGGTTAGTTATCACTTTCAGTTCTGTATCATTTGCAAATTTGATAAGGATTCTCTCCACCCCATCATCTGAATCACTGGTAAAAATATTGAAGGACATCAGCCCCAGGACAGAGCCCTGCAAAACTCTATTTGAGACCTCATTCCAATCTGAAGCACAGGCACTGGCAATAACTCTTTGACCATGGGCTTCCCACCAATTAGGTATTGCTCTGATGGTTATTCCATCTATTCCATATTCAATCAGTTAGCTAATCAAAATGTCATGAGGGACCCTATCAAATGCTTAGCTAAAATCCAGATAAATGACATCATAGCATCTCCACTATCTACCAAACTAGCGACTCAATTAAAAAAAACAACTAAGGTTAGTTTAGTAGGGTTTTTTGTTTTCAAAGCCAAGCTGGCTTCTAGTGATCACTGCTTGACATCAAGATACTTGCAGGTGGACTCCTATATAATCAGTTCTAATATCTTCTTTCTGGTTTTGAGCTTAGGCTGACTTGCCTGTAGTTTTCTGGATCTTTCTTTTTGTTTTGTTTTTGTTTTTTTGAAGAGAGGGACAATATTGCTCATCTCCAATCCTCTGGCACATCATCCATTCTCCACGCTTTCTCAGAAATAATATCAAGTGGTTCTATGAGTATGTCAGCAAGTTCCTTCAGTACTCTAGGATACAGTTTGTCTGGCCCTGCAGATTTGAATTCACTTAAATCAGTGGTGGTGACCCTATGGCACAAGTGGCACTCAGAGCCCTCTCTGTGGGCACACATGCCATTGCCCCAGCACAGAGTTCGCCAGAGGTTGTTACTAATAAGCCAGAGGTATGTGGCACTTTGCGATAAATAAGTGGGTTTTGGGTTGCAGTTTGGGCACCCAGTCTCTAAAATGTTTGCCATCACTGACTTAGATTGTGATTTCTGACTAACTCATTATCAACCTTCATTTGAAACCTAGTTTCCTTACTGAGGGCTCTTCTGATGCATGGAAGTACACAGTTCTTTTTTTTTTTTGGGGGGGGGGGTTGAAGCAAAGTAGGTATTGAACAGTTCTACATTTTCATTGTGATCTGTTAGCATTTTACCATCCTTGCTGGGCAGCTGTTCTACCATTTCCTTTGTTGTTCTTTTGCTTCAAACATATTTGAACAACCTCTTTTTGTCACTCCTTGCTTGTCTGGATAATCTCAGTTCAGAGATACATTTTAGACAAATGATATGAGACATTAAATGTTACTTCTAGTTGGGTCCCCTAGTTAGGCCCAGAGAGCCAGTAGTGTAGAATTTAGCATGTTGGGACTAGGACTGGAAGGACCTAGATCGAAATTTCACTGAGTGAACTTGGGCTATCTCCTAAGACACTGCCCAGGGTAGTTGTTCATTTCTAAGGATAAAAATGTCAAGGTGTGTGCTGTATGCTCTCTTGACTCCAAGGAAGAAAGGCATGATGTCAAAGGAACAATTAAATAAATAAAAATATAGACAAACGAATGACTGTGCAACAATATCATCTATACACGTTAATCTGTGACACGCACCAAGCGATCTGGTGTTGCATTTGGCCATCCTTGTGCAGCAGCTGGGGCTGAAATGGCCTGGCAGGGCCTGCAAACTCAACCTGTACCTCAGGCTCCCTACTTTGTCTTTGAGCTGACATTTTAAATTTCCTACAGTGCCCTCAACATAATAAGCTAACTGCTGCATTTTGACTCAACTGATGTTTCCATTCACTTTTCAACATGCCAAAGCATGTTATTCAATTTCATAACTCATCTTTCCCCACAGAAGTTAGGTGAATAATAACCCTATTCATGGAAAGCTAATAAATAATAATAAATAATAACATTTATTTTTATCCCGCCCCTCAGTGTAACACAACCAGGGCGGCTTACAGCAATTAAAACATACATTCCCACATTCCGAAATCCCACCCCCCTCAAAACACAATTAAACGGTTTACAATTAAAACATAGCATAAAATACAGTTTAAAATAATGGACAGACAATCAGTAACTTCAACCAAGTCAAGCTATAACAAGTGGGGCTTATTTTTAGTGGCCAGGGATCTAGTCTGGAAAGGACTGCCAGAAGAGATCCATCTTAACAGCTTTTTAAAAGCTGTTTAAGGTGGTAATGTGACGGATCTCCTCTGGCAGGCCATTCTATAATCTGGGAGCAGTCGCCGAAAAAGTTTTCTGGGTGGTAGCAGACAACCTAGTTTTTATAGGCTGCAGCAAATTCCTCCCAGAGGAGCTGAGTGTGTGGGGTGGATTATATGGAAGGAGGCGGTCCCAGAGGTAGGTTGGACCCAAGCTCATCTGCAAAGTGCATCTACAAAGGGAAACAAAAAGCAAAAGTAGAAGCCTGCCAAACAGGTAGCAGGCCTTTGGCACTGTGCCATGTGTGTTTGGGTGAATGACCTTTGTTGGAAGTCCCAACAGATAACCCAGTTTGGTAAAACTGTACTGCACTTGCAGCATATTCATAAAACACAAATACAGCAGCCAGGATGCCGGTTTTTATTCTTGTGCTTGGTACAGAAAGCAAAGCCAACAGCAAGCAATACAGACTTGGAGCAGCAGCACAGTAAAAATTATCCTTCTGGCCTGTCCATTTCACACCCACCAACATGTTTTAATCCAGGCCAAGGACCATTTAAGCTCTGGCCTCCCAAACAAGTGAGCATTCATTCTTAGAGGGGCGTATAATAAATGGTAGACACCTGCTCTCCTTGGGACAACAGGGCATCCCACTATACCATTTCACAGCCATCAGGAGGCAAGGACTTTTAGGTTAAATTTGAATGAGTGATGATTAGCCAGTCCTGGTTTGGAAGCCATGGTACACTGTGTTCTTTACCATGAGGCATTCTTGGCCTCAGAATTAAGTCACCCATGAGGTACAGAACAACTCTCCTGAGAGGCTGCCAGCAACTCTAATTGTAAAACAGCACTGTGACCTTTCAAACATAGACTGCTCTGTACTTTTTCTGAAGACATTCCTTGTTCATTTACTGCTTGCTAGAACCTAGCCTCCTCCAGCAACCTGCGTGTATTACAGAACACACCAGTCCAAAGGCCCACATCAAGAACAGCAGCATCATGGGTTCTGTCTGGTGCCTAATCAGTCCTGTTAGTCACAGTATTGATGGTTGGGAAGGAAGGGTGGTGAATTATTTATCATTTCCAGTGCTACAGAGTAGACAGTTCTATCCCTAAGGCTCATCTTGAACTATGCTTTAATCACTCATTCATCTAAGGAATTGGAAAAATTGGTCTTTCTGGACTAAAGCTCTCAGACTCTCCTAGCAAGCATGCTGGGCTGTGGCCATGTTGGCTAGTGGATTCTGGGAGATTGCTGTTCAAAAAAAGACAATTTTTTCTAAGCTTTGCTTGAAGCCTATGACCAAGAATATTCTCACTTGGGTTGGTGGAGGAAGTTAGTCCAAAAAATAATTATGTCCCTAAAGTAACTATAGGTTAAGTATCCTTCACCTCAAAATCCAAAATCTGGAATGTTCCAAAATCCAAAACTTTTTTACTGGGTGGCTGAGATAGTGACACCATTGCTTTCTGATGGTTCAACATACTCAAATACTGTGTATAAAATTACCTTCAGGCTATGTGTATAAGGTGTATACGAAACATACCAGTAATTTCATGTTTAGAGTTGGGTTCCCTCTCCAAGACATCTCATTATGTATATGTAAATATTCCAAAATCCAGGGGGAAAAATCCCAAACACTTCTGGTTCCAACCATTTCAGTCAAAGGAGATTCAATTTGTATTTTCATCTGTCACTAAGGAAATCTGGATCCAAGTATAAAAGTGCCCTAGTGGTAGGGATACATATTGGTCTAAGGAGATCCAGTCAAGTCCACTCATTCTCTCAACCATATACATAGACAGAAAAACTTTATAATCTGACAAGCACCCCTCAAAGATCACTGCAGCAAAGAGTTATTATTAATGCACTTTATTTCCTGTTTCCTAGGGTGAAAACAGATGCCTGCTTACCACGTTGGCTGCCTACAAATGTCCCACGTAGCAGCTCATAACCGCATGGGGATGCGGCAACCTGTTGGGTCTGGACATGTGGTGAGCTGAGCCTTATCGCATGCCTGCAGCCACTCAGACAGCCATGGAAAAAAGGCTGGGTAAAGGTTCAGTTTGTCATGTGGCTGAAGCCTTAAGTTAACCAGCACCCCCCATTCAGTTAGTGTTTCAGTTAAAGCTTCCCTTTGTTGTTGTTGTTGTTGTTGTTGTTGTTGTGTGCCTTCAAGTTGTTTCCGGCTTATGACGACCTGAGGCTCAGAGCATGTAGTATGCACAAAGTCACCCAGTGGGTTTCATGGCCAAACAAGGAATACAACTCTTATCTCCAGAGTCATACTCCAACTCTCAAACTACTACACCACACTGGTTCTCTTAAGACATGTTAAAATGGTGAACATGGGCTAGTCCACATCTAAGTGTATTATGCAAACTGCTGTGGATTTTCACACATTAACATTAACCTTTAATTGTCTTCATTTTCCTGCACAAATTCTAATTTATTCACCCTTCCTCTGCTAAAAATGTGCAGCCATGAAAATCCATGTAAATCTATGTGAAGCAAATAGATGGTCATACATTTGGATAATGCACACCCTTGCAGATACTCCGGTATAAACCGTGATGTGGAATTTGAGGGGTATTTCAGCCCCCCACTGCAAAAAAGCCCAAATTCCTGTGAATTGCAGGGGTCACATTCCGTTTGAATAGAATGAGAATTATTTAAATCATGTAGACAAACCCCATCTCACAAGCATTAAACCCATTTCCCATGTGCCAAGGAATAGATCAGTTGGACTCTTGAAAAGCAAGGGAAGGGAAGAGAAGCCTAATTTCCTCCCTACAGTCACCAAACACAAAATGAATATGCATCCATTGTTAAAAGTTGCATTTCCGTTACAACTTGTATACAGTACTAGGCACAGGGAAGTCACTGGGAGTGCAGAGAATAAGGACTATGCCAGGTGACACTCCAAGGCGTGGTGACAAATATCTGCCTCTTGGTAAAAAAAAGATGTGGAGTTCACTGCTGAAGAGATGGCATAAGTGGGGTGAAGTTCTGTGGGAAGAGATCCATTTCTTAGGAAATCAGAAGGAGCATACAGGCCATGGCTTACAGGTGAGAGGACGTGTGAGCAAGGAAGAGCTTGAAAGGCTATGCCTTTAATGGCCCCAGGTTTTTTAAAAAATTAATTCTTATTTTTTAATTATTTTTTAAACAGAAACATCAAATCTTAATTTTTTCACTTTAATTACATGAAATTATGTACTGTATATGTAAATATATTTAGGTTGTGCATATGGTATTGTAACTTAAAGATATAATTTTAATTTTGCTAGTTCTTTTATGTCACAACTATTGCCATTACATTAGCCGATATATGGGAATTCTGAGTAATGTTAGTACAAAAAACATTACTAAGGGTTCTGTACAGTGTGGTAGGGCCTTGTCAATGGTGAGCGTGTCATCATGAGTTACCGCACCAGGTGAGGCCAACCCTAGTGATGCCACTGACAAGTCACAGGTTCCTCTCTCTCCTTTTGATACTATCTTGTATAACCACTCTTTTTTAAAAATAAAAATAATTATTTATCTCTGTTACTAATAATAATGTTATTTATGTGTTGGCTTTGCTCTTTGCTGTTGTGTCAACCCAATGCTACATGGTTCATGTATCTCCACTGTTTTATTATTTTTGAAAAGGAAGAGTCAGAGAGCAAGACTAGTCACTGCTCTATAATTCTGTGGACCTTTAGCCTTTCTTCTATCTGCACTTTCCTTGTTATTTGATGTTACAGATCTGTTGATTCGTATTTTGATTGATAATTTTTAACAAAAGTTAGTGTAATACTTGAAAGGGAGACCACTAGGGGATAGCAAGTGCTGTAGTTTATATTCAGAAGAAAGCAGTGGCAAACCTTTTCTGACTATTGTTTGCCTAAGAAAACCCTACAAAATTCATGAGATAGCCATAAGTCAACTGGAAATTTGAAGGCACATGCATTTTGTTGTTCATAGAATCATAGAATTATAGAGTTGGAAGAGACCACAAGGGCCAGTCCAACCCCCTGCCTTGCACGTTTCATAACATTTGTGTGTGCTGTGTACCGTCAAATCATTTCTGACTTATGACAACCTTAAGGCAAATCTATGTGTTTTATAAATGTTGTTGCTTTTGTTATGTGACTATGAATGACTATGACTTATGGTGGTTATTCAGAAGTGGTTTGCCAATGTCTTCCTATGAGGCTGAGATGTGTGTGATTTGTCCAAGGTCACCCAGTGAGGTTTCCATGGCTGAGTGGAGATTCCTGCCCTGATCTCCAGGAGTCCAGTACAGTCGGCTCTTCTTATACACAGATTTTTTATACACAGATTCAAGCATCCACAGTTTGAAAATTTTCAAAAAAGTATAAATTTCAATTGTCAAACCTTGATTTTCCATTTTTTATAAGGGACAGCATTTTGCTATGTCATTATATTTAATGGGACTTGAGCATCCATGAATTTTGTTATACACGGGGGATCTTGGAACCAAACCCCAGAGTATAATAAGGGTCCACTGTACTCTACGTACTTCACCACACTGGTCCTCTGCATATGCATCACTGTTATTTGCAGAAAATATCCTAGCAGGTCCTCTACAATTTTTTAAAAGACGTTTTTAGTGTAATCTCAGGGAAATAGAAAGGCACCAAGTCTGGAACTTCCCTGGCAGCAAGACTACAATGAAGGAGAGGCTTTATGTGCAGACCATTTGAAGGAGGGGTGCTACAGCTTCTCCCTGTAACTATTTGCCTTCTACATTTGCAACATTAATGCTAGGTGTTCCCCACTTCCCTGTGTGGGGAGAATTCCAGGGGCAATGTTATATATGTTTCATTTCCATTGTTTAATTTCCTTTGGCTGAGAGAGAGAGAGAGAGCATAAGAGACTGAACAGTGTCTTTTCGACATTTGTTTTGCCTTCATATATACAAGTAGAACTCATTGGAAGTAATCAGATTCCTAAACACAGAAAACAAAACCATAGCTTCAGTTACAGATTCCCCAGAGCAATTGTGGGGACCTCCACAATCCCAAACTCTTCTTCAGGGACATAGTTACAGGCATTGGCATGAGTAGGGGGGTGCAGAGGGGGGCATAGACTGCACCAGGTGACACGCTAAGAGGTGTGTGACACCACTGCTCCTCAGACATCTGCATTTTGGCAGAAATGGGCTGTGGTATTCCCCCCGTCCCATTAAAATGCCGAAGAGATGGTGTAGATGGAATGAGGCTCAGTGGGCAGAGAAAGGAGAGGCTCCAGGTTTTTTCTTTTAATTTAAAAATTAAAAATTCAATTTTTAATTTTAAAAAAATCTTTAAAAACATCACATTTTACCAAATTTTCACTTTAATCAGTGCCATAGGATTCTGGGATTTCTTGTTTTGTGAGATATTTTGCCATCTCTGTCAGAGAGCTCTGGTGTCACAACAAACTACAAATCCTCAGATTCCATAGGATGGAGCCATGACAGATAAAGCAGTGTTGAACTGCATTGATTTTGCAGTGTGGCAACAGCCAAGGAGGAGCAGGTCTGCTTGACAGGTGAACAGGAGAGCATTGGGAATACCAGGGAGCTCCAGGTAGGACTAGGAAAAGACTCTTGCCTGAGTCTCTAGCTGACAGTACAGTACTGGGCTAGATGAGCCAGTGATTTGACTCAGTGTAAGGCATCTTCCTCTGCTCCTCACAAATCACTGTCTGTCAGACTTTCCCTTTCATAAGTTTGAATTGTTTTGTTGACATAAAGGCAATTTGCCTTCAGTGACATTTTGGGACAGTGGAAACTTTCTGGCATGGATGTACCCTAGCCCTTTTGTTGTTTCCATTACCCTGGTTGGTTGGGTGCTGTGCGCTTGCAAACACCATGGAATATATGGCTAAATATAACACCATTCCGGAAACAAGTGAACAGAAAACCCAGTGCATTTATTACAAAAGGGCTCTCAAATCCTCCGCAGTATGGCCAGTGAACTCTGAATTTCCCCCCTTTCATTCTTATTACAGCTATGGAGAATGACCCACCCTCCATTAACCTGGTTAAGAAAAGAAAATAATAAATTGGAACTTTTAATGACCCAGCTAAGCACCTACCCAGTGAAGGGAGATGCCTCTTGAGCAATGGCAACAAGCCCAGTTCATTACATTTCCTCCTGCAACTTTTATTTCTCGTGTAATTGTATTGCTGGAGTATATAGGAGCCCTGGTGGCACAGTGGGTAAATGCCTGTACTGCAGCCATTCACTCGAAACCACAAGGTTGCTAGTTCAAGACCAGCAAAAGGGCCCAAGCTCAACTCAGGCTTGCATCCTTCCAAGGTCGCTAAAATGAGTACCCAGACTGTTGGGGGCAAATTAGCTTACTTGCTAATTAGCTTACTTGCTGTTCACCGCTATGATCTTTGGAATAGCGGTATATAAATAAAACAAATTATTATTATTATTATTATTATTATTATTATTATTATTATTATTATTATATAGTTTCCAGAGCTTGGGAAAGTTACCTTTTGGACTATAGCTCCCTTTGTCAGCATGACCAGTGGTTATGTTGGCTAGGGGGATTCAGGGAATTGTCCAAAAACTAATTTTTCCAATATCTGAACTTCTATAGCAGGCATGGGCAAAGCACACAGCACCCAGCCACAGGCCAAATAGTCATTTTTGTGCCCCCTCCCCCAGGTCTCAAAGGCTCAAAGATATTAACAATCTGTTTTTCTACTTTGGGGGGGAGGGGGACTTAGTTTGCTTCAAAATGCCCCTAAATGCATTCTATGGGGTGTGGAGGGGCATTTGCACATTTGGAGGCTTCTTGGGATCCCCAGGGTTCAAAAATGACTTTTGAAAGAAATTCATGCCTCCAATAACTCCAAAATGTCCTCTTGGGCATGGTGTGCATTTCTACTACATTTTATGTCCTGCTTGGAACAATTTAGGCCCAGGAAAGGTTTTTTTTAAACAGGAAATTACTTCTGTTCATTTCCTGTTGTTAAAAAAAGCCTCTTCCAGGCCTAAAATGGTCCCTGACTGTCCCCAAAACATGGTGAAAAGGCCTCCCATGTTTTGTAGAAGATGTTTCAGGGCAAAAAAACAATTTTTTTTTCCTTTGGCAGGAGCAGGCCCAGTGGAGGGTCATGGTCCTCCATGTTCTCAGAGGGGGATCTAATGCATCCCCCAGCTTTCCGCCGTTGCCCACCCCTATTCTATCATATGATTAGTGTGCAAAGTATTTTCTAATAAGCATTTTCCTCCACAAACATCTCTGACTTGTAGTTTTTTGTGGGGTTCTCGGGCTATGTGGACATGTTCTATAAGAATATATTCCTGACGTTTCACCAGCATCTGTGACTGGCATCCACAGATGCTGGTGAAACGTCAGGAATAAACTGTTATAGAACATGGCCACATAGCCCAAAAACCCCACAAAAAACTATGGATCTGGCCATGAAAGCCTACATCTGTGATTGGCTATTGCCCCTATACCAGAGAATTAGTTAATCCACTCTGGGTTTTAGTTTGAACTTTAAAGGAGATGTTTCACATGCTGAACTCTATCCCCAGAATAGGTTAGAATCCTGGCTAAGCCATGAAAATGCACTGAGGCAAGTGAAATACTCTCAGCTTTATAGAATGTCAATGATAAACCTCCTCTGAAGAAATATGCCAAGAAAACCCCATGACAGGTTCGGGATGGGAGGGTTGCCACAAGTTGGAAACTACTTGAAGCAAACAAGACACACATGTAAACTGGGCTTATAAATATGTTTTTGTGGTTCTAACTGCACAGAAATTTTATAGATAGCCACTTTGGTGTCACCTCCTCTGATGGTGTCACCTAGTGCAGTCCACACCCCCTAATGATGCCACTGCAGTGCAGAATAGTGGTTAGAGTGCAGGACTAGGGCTGGAATCACCACTAAGCCATGGGAAACCCACTGAGTGGCCTTGGACAAACCACACACTCAGCCTCACTTTTGTAAGGTAACTTTGGTAAACCTTTTCTGAATCAATCTTGCCAAGAAAACCCAGTGAGAGGGTCACCATAAGTCATAATCAACTTGGAAACACACATCAACAACATTTAAAAAATGAAACAGAGCCATATCCAGTCATGGATCCCACATCTGGTTTGGCCCTCAAGCTATTCCAGTCAGACATATTACTTTTACTCTGGACAAACATATTTCTGTGAACAAACTAATATCAATAAAGACATTTTGGCTCAAAATGCCTATGTAAGTTTATTAAAAATCATCCAATACAATCTGAGAATATTCTTTCATCAAGGCAAACTGATTTAAAAAAAAAAAAGAATCTATGTATGCCAGAGCATCATTCATAGAGGCTCTTTCTAATCAGTTTTTATCTCTCTTATTAGTTTGCCCTAATGGAGGAATATTGCTGTCTGAAATCACAGGCAATTCACAATGAAATAAAAATAGACAAGTGATGTCAATAGTCTCGTTTTCTCATTTTTAATGTCATTTAACCATAGAGAGAAAACTCAGGACTACAGATAGCCATGGCCTACCCAGAATTTTCCTAGGCCCAGTTTAAGGTCTGATTCATAAACAACACATGTGGGCAAATAAAAAATAAACATTTTCCTTATTTAGTTTGGTCTTGTGTTGCAGATACTCCATTGCTTTCAGAACTCATGAGACATGTGTTTAAGGGGATGGTTAATAGACTTATAAAGCTGATTTAGTCAGACCAGGAATCCATTTAGAACAGTGCTGTCTGATCTAACAGGCAAAGGCAACTATCAGATTTCAAGGGGACGGGGTGCTGTCATCCATGAGGGCCTGTAAACCCATGGCCCTGATTAGGAAGCTAACCCATGAAGCATGGGCTCCTCTCCCTCTGGCATGGATGAGTGCGATAGGCAGACTACCGTACATACTCGATTATAAGTCAGCTTCATGTATAAGTCAAGGTCAGATTCTGAGGTCAAAATTATGGATTTTGATATGACTTGTGGATATGTCAAGGGTAAAATTTAGGGACATGTAACAATGCCAAAAAACTTACAGAGTTCCAGCATGCATAACTGTGCTCAGTCTGGATGGATGAGGGAGGAACTACAATAAACCATGGCTTTGCAATGTTTAGGGCGGGGGGAACCAGGCACCGAGGGGGCTAAGAAAATGCACACATGTCAAAAAGGATGAAAACACCAAGCAAAGAAAATTGTGTCTCCATTAGCAGTAGTTATAGGCTTTAACTTTAATGTGATAATTTTGCCTAGTTTTAATACAGAAGAGCTGACAAATATACACAAATATATTAGGCAGAGCCTCCAGAGCTTCATTCCTTTCAGCACTCCTTTGAAAGGAAGTGCCAAAGAGCTACCACTATCAGTATTTTTGCACCCAGGCACTCAAACAGATCAGAAGCAGTGCCATTGCACTGTAGAGTAGAGGGGTTAGTGCTTCTTTTAGGTGCTCTTCGGATAGACTAAACTCTTGCCTTTTGACACTCCATTCAGAGGAGGAGATGGTTCCTTTTTTGATAAAGGTATAGCAGTTAGACTGTTGGACTACAATTCTAGAAACCAGGGTTCAATTACCAAGTGCCTATGAAGCCCACTGAGTGACATTCACATGCTCTCAGCCTCAGGGGAAGGCCATGGCAAACCTCCTGTGAACAAATCATGCCAAGAAAACCTCATGACAGGTCCACCTTAGGAAATGACTTGAAGGCACACAACAAACAGTACTTACACTGCCCCATGGATAAGTCAACCCAGGTTTTCGTCTGACAATTAACTTTTTTTTATTAAGCCTATTTTAACAACACAAGAAATAGTGACACGAGAAACAACACAAGAAATAGCAACACAAAAAAACACATGAAATAGCAACCAAATTAACATTTGTGTCAATTTTTGACTAAAATTTCTATATACAGTAACTATAGTTTCTTGTTATGTGTGAAATGGGGCTTGGGTGTTAGTGTTGATTAAAGTTTATTGAAACAGGTCAGGCTTTGAATTGAAAATTCAAGAAGTTCCTGATTTTAGATCAGGGTCTTGAGTGAGTGGATGCTTCTCTCACAAGAAAAGAAATGGCCTTGTTCCAGGATCCAACATAAATGTCAGAACAAGATGTTTTTCCCTCTTGGCTCAGCCATTCTGAAGAGAGGTGATTACCTTCCAGGCAGCTGGGGCCAAGTGACCTTGAGGCACAGGGTTGATGCCTGGCTCCAGAACAATGGGAAAGAGCTGGCAAAAAGGAACTCTCTTAAGTATCAGAGAGCCATTGCAGGGCCAAAGGGAAGCTCCTGTATGCCTAGAAAACACACATAAAAGCAAAACACATCTCACTCAGGTCTTTATATATATAAGTGACCCATAGTTATACTCTTTAACCCCTGCATGGAGCATCATTTACCACGTTCCTAGGCAAATGGGGACGGGTGGGGACTAATTGTATTTCTTCATTTCTTGCTGAGAAGACAGGAGGTCCCTCTGCCATGCTGTGTTCAGTACCAAGATGCATGTGCATCATCTGCATGGGGTTAATTGAACTTCCTGGGATGCCTTTGGTGTGGAGGACTCCTGTTGCATCAGCATATTTATTCACATTGGCCTGTCAGCCCCGTAGCTGCCCTAGGAATGTTTCATGCAGCTCAAATGGCATAAAGGGGTATTCACCTTCAGTACCATAGACACCATTTGAAAATGTAAATGGTGTTTTAAGGCACGGCTGCATTAGGGCACTTTTGATACACTGCAGTTTCTAGGGAGTGGAGTGGATAGGCCCATCTACTCTCTGCAATCCCCACAGTACCTGTGCTGAACCAGCACTGGCCCTTTCGTCAAATTATGGCCAAGGGCATACTGCTCACTAAAGGATTGTGGGAAATTCTACATTTATGCTTCCTGCTTGGTGCTAGAGGCACAGATTGGGACTATGGGGTGCTCGCATATCTCTCTACACCCACTCTGATAACAACAGGTCAGTGCTTCAGCATCATACATCTGACCACACTATAAAAAAAAATCACACTATAAAAATATACTGCTTTGAAAATTGCACAAGATGGAAAAATTGTAACTTTTTGAATTGACTGAACTTATTGCAAATCAAATCCTATTGCTCTAATATTGGTGGGTATCTTCCCTGTTTCTCCTAATTCTAAAAATAAGGTCTAGTTTGGTCTCATTTCTTCTTTTTCACATACTTAAAATACAAGGTAAAAGAAAGCAATGGCTGGTGCCTATTAGCCACAAACATGTCATTCTTTCTATCCGTTTTTTTTTAATTTCCCCCTTTCTCTTGATTATTTTTTTCCCATCCTTGCACAAATATTTAATGATAGGAAGGGCAAAAAATAATTCATGCTATGACTAGATAGTCATAGTGTCCAATTGCCTTCAAATAAAAAAAGTGCATTTCCCCTGTGCTGGGTGTAGAAAGTGTCAAATGCTGGCTTCCATATCAGTGTAATGGTGAATCCACTCTGGGTTTTAATCCAAATTTTAAACAAGCTATCCCAGGTATGGAACTTATTTTGGGAGCAGTGTTCAGTGCCTTGGGCTGCCACCATAGAGTTCCAATTAAAACCTTGAATGGATTCAGGGCCTCATTGACATGGAAGATCACAGCTGCCACTGGGTATAGACGCTAAACCAGGTTTAGTTTTTCCTCAGTCTGGAAGCTCATAACTCAGCCTCAGACTAATCAAGAACCCTCTTACCTTAATCTATCACTTCCTTATAACATCATACTAAAGAAGAATGAGACAAGGATTGATTAAAAACCAAAGAATTAACCTGCATCTTCTTCATTCCTCCTCCCTCCACCTGTTTGTTGTATTGCTTTCTGGGGACTTTTGAAAGAAATCAATAGAACAATTAATTAGAAAAGTAATAACAATTACCCTGCTGGAGCATGCTGCAGCCCCTTCAGACTGCCATTCTGTTTCCCATAAACAGGATGTGAAAGGGGCTCCTCTTCTTTAAGTCTCAGCAAATGTAGTGAAACATGCCCAAACCCAAAGATATAGCCATGTTATCCTGCAGAATCGTTAGTCTCAAAGGTGCTACAAGATCTCTCCACTTACTGATGTCCAAACCCAAGTTTGATTGGCAGAAGGGAGAGAGTGATATCCTGATTTTGAAATTTCTTAGCAAGGGAAGTTTACTTCTAGCTCAACACCCTTTATTGCTCTCCCAATGTGGTAACGATCTTCCTGTTTAAAAAGTATTTTGGCCATTACAGCTTTAATGTTTTTGTTTTCTAATTCTTTATACTATAATTAAAAGTAATCCCTCTGTTATTAGTCTGGGTTTTATGATGTTTTATTATGCTTTTGCCTGCAGTTACTTTTGAACTGTTTTTGTGCTGGCTTTTATTGTTGTTGTTGCTTCTACATATTGCTTTTTTACTGTATTGTATTTAACAATTTACGTAAATTGCCCTGAGTTCTGCACATGGAGGCTTTGTTTCATTCTCCTGGCTAAGGGCCACTGTCAGACAGTCCATGGCTGTCTAATCAAGGAATGAGAAACTTTCAGCCCTCCAGGTGTTGTGTACTACAACCCTCACAATCCCTCATAATTGGCCATGATGGGAGTTGGAATCCAACAACCTCTGGAAGGCTGAAGTCCTCCAAATGAACCATCTATTATCCCCTCTGTTGTAAGCCGCCCGGATTCCCAGTGATTGCGTGGCATATAAATAAATTCTATTATTATTATTATTATTATTATTATTAAACTTTTTTTTAACTTTATGCCTAATTCCTCAGATGTTGGTCTTGATGTGGTGGATTCAGACTAGCATCTTGCAGAGTTTTCCTCCTGTTGGAAAATGGGGTTCGGGGATTTCCAGTTGGCTCCTTCTATCTGCAGGCCCCTTACTCCCCCCTCAAAAGTTACTCTGGGGTGTTGGAGGACCCGACAGAGCAGTACCAGAAGAGCCAAGGGGCAGGGAAATCACACTCTTCTGTCCCTGCTGTCTTCCTCCAGTGGGTAGCCCTTCATAGAATCATAGAATCATACAGTTGAAAGAGACCACAAGGGCCATCCAATCCAACCCCCTGCCATGCAGGAAATCCAAATCAAAGCAGCCCCGACAGATGGCCATCCAGCCTCTGTTTAAAGACTTCTAAGGAACGAGATTCCACTACACTCTGAGGGAGTTTGTTCCACTGTCTAACAGCCCTTACTGTCAGGACGTTCTTCCTAATGTTGAGGTGGAATCTTTTTTCCTGTAGCTTGCATCTGTTGCTCCAAGTCCTAGTCTCTGGAGCAGCAGAAAACAAGCTTGTTCCCTCCTCAATATGACATCCCTTCAAGTATTCAAACAGGGCTATCATATCACCTCTTAACTTTCTCTTCTCCAGGCTAAACATCCCCAGCTCCCTAAGTTGTTCCTCACAGGGCACGGTTTCCAGACCCTTCACCCTCTTAGCTGCCCTCCTTTGGACACGCTCCAGTTTCTCAACATCCTTTTTGAATTGTGGTGCCCAGAACTGGACACAATATTCCAGGTGGGGCCTGACCAGAGCAGAATAGAGTGGCACTATTACTTCCCTTGATCTAGACACTATACTTCTATTGATGCAGCCTAAAATCGCATTGGCCTTGTTAGCTGCCGCATCGCACTGTTGACTCATGTTCAATTTGTGGTCTACTTGGACTCCTAGATCTCTTTCACTACTACATCTCTCCTTTCTGAGTGTGTGGCCTCTGTTCTAGAAAGACATCATTCAGTTCCTCAGTCTGACTTGGGGGTCTGTAGTATACTCCCACAATAACATCCCTGTTGTTTCCCTCCCCGTAATTTTTATCCAGATGCTCTTCACTTAACGCTATTCCTCCTCCTTTCCTGTTTGGCCTATTTTTCTTGAAAAGGTTATACCCCTCTATTTCCACATTCCAATCATGAGTCTCATTCCATCAGGTTTCAGTGATGCCTGTTATATCATATTTACTTTGTTGTGCTAGGAGTTTGAGTTCATCTTGCTTATTTCCCATGCTCTGTGCATTAGTGTAGAGACATCTTAAACCATGGGTCCCCCCCTACTTGTTGCCAGTGCAAGTTTTTTTGCCTCTGACTTTTGGGGCTTTGCACTGTTTGTCTTGTTCCCTCTATAACAGTTTGACTATTTTCTCCAGCCCTTTTGCCTTGCAGAATACTGTCTCCCTCCCCTACATAACTCAGTTTAAAGCGCTCCTGATCAAATTTTTGAGACTATTGGCAAAAACTTTTTTGCCAACTGGCATGAGATGCAACCCATCCCTTGCCAGAAGTCCCTCCTCATGGAACCTCAGACCATGATTGAAGAATCCATCATTCTCGGTGGCACCATCTATGGAGCCAGTTGTTTACATCTGCTATTTTCCTCTCCCTTCCTGGACCATGCCCTTTGAATGGGAGAAGAAATGAGATGACAACCTGTGCATCCACCTCTTTCAGCTTCCTACCCAAAGCCTCATAATCTCTTAAAATATTCTGAAGGCTGTGCCTTCTGGTATCATTGGTTCCCACATGAACCAAAAGAAAGGGGTGACGGTCAGTAGGCTTGACGAGTCTTGTAAGCCTGTCTGTCACATCATGAATCCTTGCCCCAGGGAGACAGCACACCTCCTGAGACATCTTGTCAGGCCCACAAACCACTGCCTCTGTACCCCTCAGCAAGGAGTCCCCCATGACCATCACACGCCTCCTCTGAGGCTTAGTAGCAGCTGTTCCCTTTGGTGGAACTCTCAGGGTCCCCTGCTCTGTCCCTGAAGTCTGTCCCTGCTGCCCTTCCTCATCATCCTTGATAACAGAGAGAGAGTCAAATTGATTCTTCAGCTGCAAGCTCCCAGAACATTCCCTGGTTTCCCTACTTCTATGTGTGACCTTCCTCCAACTATCTAATTCTGTTGTGTGTGAAGTGACCTCCTCCTCCCCAGTGTTTCCCGTCCAGGACCGTCTGGTCTATTCTGATCAGAAAAACCTCTTGCTCCCTATGATGCTGAAGTGTAGCTACCTGGGCCTCCAGCTGCTGTACTTTCTCTTCTGAGAGAGCTACCAACTTGCACTTGGGGCAGGTGAAGTTCCCCACTTCTGTAAGCAAGAAGACAAACATCCCACAAGTGTTGCAAATGACTGCAGCAGGTCCTTCAGTGTCCATACTGAAAAGTCTTAAGGAGGAACTGAACAAGACTGTGCACTTCCCTGTTAAACACCAGTGTAAAGAACCCCTGTGGGCCTGGCCTTTGTCCCAAACTGTTAGCGAGCTCAGTTAACTGGGACTATAGTTATGTACAGAGCTCCTGGCTACTAGCTAGTTCCAGAGGCAAGTCTCTCACTCACTTCCTCTGAGCAAGTCCCCACAAGCCCCTTAAGGGAGTAGTGAAGAGAAAAGTGTAAAATTGAAGGAGATGTCCTCCAGCACTGTGCCCGGAAGGCGCACGCCTTTACCAGCAGTTCTGTAGAATGAGTCTTCTAGCTCCTCCTCCTCCCAGTGACCAAATGAAATGGCTCACACTTTTAAACTTTTAAGCTCCAACCCATTATACTCAGTCCAGTTTCCTTCTATATAATGCCCCCAAGGTTGCAGCTCCATTACATGGATCCAAATATTTTATTCCCCACATCTGTAGATTCCCTGAATCTTTCAGAAAAGAAATGGAAGAGTTAAGAGTCATAATTAGAGAGGACAGGTCTAATTTATTGGATTTGAAATAAATAAATACAGAGTAAGAGAAGATGAATGAATGAGACTCACTAATATGGCCAGGATTCGTGTGGTGTCCAGGCTCATGAATGTCAAGAGGTCTATTGCTGCCTAGATTTATCTGGTAAGGGGCTTTGATCCAAAAAAATATTCAACAGAATGGGATTTTATAGTGGACTTTCTATAGTCATGCTGTCAATGGACAAAGGGCATAACGTACAGCATGCATAGAATATACCCAGCAGTTTCTCTTCCATTGTTCATAAACAAACCTTACAGTATGAGTAAATTATATGTGCCCCTCCAAATGTAGGACTACAGCTCCCAGCAGCCCTCACTGTCAAAGCCAATAGTGAGGAGTTGTGTGACCGCAATCCAAGAACATCTGGAGCGCCACATTTTTTCTGCCACTGCTTCAGGGAGAACTCAGGGCCAACTGCATCCAGTGAACAGAGGTAAAGGCCAAATATCTGAAATGTTTAATGCCATATACTCAATGCAGCACCCCAATCCAACATTGCCCTGCTTCACGAAGTGAAAGAATGGTGAATAGTATGTTGTAGAAAATGGTGGCTGCTGGCACGCATGTCAGTGGAGTGATGAATCTGCTGTGCTTTTCAGTTTGATCTTTAAAGGAATGCTCAGAGGGGCTGAACTTATTTGGAGTAGAGTTCAGCACTTTGGATAGCTCCAAAGTAAAACTAGGAGTGAATCTGCTGCCCCAATGACATGGATGCCACAGTTAATACTGGTGGAAAACAAGATAAGAGCTTGAAGCCATAGGTCCTACCACTCCCACACTCCCAGCAGCCTCTTCCTTCCCTTTCCCCCGCACACCCTCCTCCCTGGAGCTTCTTCTGGTCTGTGAAAGCAGAGGAATCCAACTTTCCAGGGAGTGAAGGCAGCTGGCAGCAACTGCATTTGGAGGCTGTCATGGCAAAAAAAAAAAAATGTTTTTAAATCACCTGGGCTATTTATAGGCAGCTAATTGATTTGGGTGGTAGCAGCCAGAGGAAATGACTTTCAGGGCTGAGAGAAAACCTTCTGGTGAAGTATTTTGGATAGAAACTTTTCATCAATCAATGCTTTTCAGACGGTCATGAGACCTGAGGAATTTTTTAAAAAGAGAAACAAGGTGAACAAAGGCCAGCAACAAACAACTAGAAGAACTGGCAGATCTGGCCAGCTGGTCCCCACTGAGGCCCTTACTCAGGGCTAGCCAAGACATGTTACTGTCCAGTAAGAAAAATAAGAGAACACAATACACTCAGACACACACAAAAGAATCTTACATCAGCATTGGTAAAAAAAATAGTGTCCACTACCACATGTGAGAGCATCAGGCCAGTCACACTCTACTCTCAGCCTGACCCTCTCTGTTCCAGATTCCTTCTCCGACAACAAAAACTTATTTCCAAGTAATCCACCTCATTCTGCCTAATAGTAGGACCAGCCCTGTCCTTACTTATGCAGCCTCATTTTGACCATGAGGTTCAAGCACACAAGAAGACCAAAGCATTTCCCATCTTCTGACAGAATCTCACAATTCCTCAGTATCCTGCAGAATCCCATAACTTTCTGTGCAGGTATTGTGAAGCTCATGCAACTGTACATGAGTAAAGTTTGATGCTGCATGGATGGTACTGTTTTAACATCTGGAGATGTTTGGGCTCTTCAGTTGCCCTGAGACCTCTGTTACAATTTTTCTATGAAATGAGATTATTTTCAAGGACAGCTGGCAGGGAGATCCCTCAGCCAAACAATTAGCTAAGGATATGGAAGGAAACCATCTAGGAAGAGCCCTGTAGCAACAGTGGTGGACCAGAGATGTCCTTGGATGTTCAAAACCAGTCTCTCTTGGTTTGTCCCCAATGTCTGTTACTCCACATATCCTACTTTACAGAGGACAGTCCTTAGTTAGATAGTCTGTCTGAGGAAAGTATTCTATTTGAAAAGCTATCGAGTCCAATTCCATTTTTAGTGGAGAAAGGACCTTAAGAGCGGAGAGTAGATACTTTGAATTTGACCACCAACACTTTGCATTTATTTGTTTGTTTGTTATGAAAGGGTAAAGGTTTCCCTTTGACATGATTGTCAGTGCTCATCTCCATTAACAAGCTGAAGAGCCAGCATTGTCAAAGACAACTTTGTGATCATAAGGTCAGCATGACTGCACAGAACACTGTTACCTTCCCACCAAAGTGGTATTTCCTTATCTACTTGCATTTTACATGTTTTTGAACTGCTAGGTTGGCAGAAGCTGGCACTAGTGATAGGAGCTCACTCTGTGCCATGGCACTTGGGTCCCGAACAGCTGACCTGCTGACCTTGCGATTGTCAGAGTCAGTGTCTTAACCACTGAGCCACTGCATCCCTTATATCCCATATTATATACCACCTGATTTCCAAGAATCTCAGGCCAGTGAATAGAATAATAAATAAAAATAATTTCAAAAGATTAAAAACATTACTAAAAACCAGTTAAAAATATTTGTTTCAGAGGAAGGTACTGGCAAAACCATGTCTGAGTAACCCCCTTGAGTCCCTGTACCTGGAGGAAGGTGGGATATAAGATAATAATAATGAGTAGCAGTAGTAGTACTAGTACTAGTGGTAGTATTCCTTGCCTAGGAAAATCTTGTGAAATTCATGGGGTCACAAAAAGGTGACAAGCAACTTGAAGGCACATACACATATATACAGCTCACGTGCAAACTGTATAAAACCAATAAAGCCCCAAAGGCTTTAATAACAAACCCTGTTTTGACTTGGCACTGGAAGAACACCAATGCTGATGGCAAGCAGGCCTCTGAGGTAAGAGTATTCCTTGACTGGAATGCACAGCAGATTTAGCACCTCAACTATAGATTGAGCAGACAGCTCATCTGTTTGCAGTCTTCCCCATTATGGTGGGATATAGTGTTTGTACTTCTGTGTCACTTACAGTATTTTTCTCCAATTGGATCTATATGAATAAATCAGCCTAGGCAAAGATTTTGCACATCAGTGTTCTCTTTTAGTTGGGGAATCATAGAATCATAGAGTTGGAAGAGACCACAAGGGCCATCCAGTCCAACCCCCTGCCATGCAGGAAATCTAAATCAAAGCATCCCCGACAGATGGCCATCCAGCCTCTGTTTAAAGACCTCCAAGGAAGGAGATTCCACTACACTTCGAGGGAGTTTGTTCCACTGTCGAACAGCCCTTACTGTCAGGAAGTTCTTCCTAATGTTGAGGTGGAATTTCTTTTCCTGCAGCAGAACAGAGCCCTGTGGGACCCCACTGGTCACTTTTCTCCAGGATGAAAAGGAGCCATTGTTGAACACCCTTTGCATTCGGTCAGTCAACCAATTACAAATCCATGTAACAGTTGTCTTGTCTAGTCCACATTTTACAAGCTTGTTTGCAAGAATATCATGGGGAACTTTGTCAAAGGCCTTACTAAAATCCAGATATACTATATCCACAGCATTCCCTTCATCTACCAAGCTGGTAATTTTATCAAAGAAAGAGATCAGATTTGTCTGGCATGACTTGTTTCTCTGAAACCCATGTTGGCTTTTTGTGATTATGGCATTGCTTTCTAGATGTTCACAGACTCTCTGTTTAATGATCTGCTCCAGAATCTTTCCTGGTATTGAGGTCAGACTAACTGGACGATAATTGTTGTGATCCTCTTTTTTCCCCTTTTTGAAGATGGGGACAACGTTTGCCCTCCGCCAGTCTGCTGGGATTTTTCCTGTTTTCCAGGAGTTTTCAAATATGATTGCCAATGGCTCCGATATTACATTTGCCAGTTCTTTTAGTACCCTTGGATGTAGTTCATCTGGTCCTGGAGACCTACATTCATTTAGATTAACAAAGTATTCCTCTACTATCTCTTTACTTATTCTGTGCTGAAATTCCCCTGTTCTGTCTTCTGCCTCATTATCCTCATGTTGAGCACTCTTTTCCTTTTCTGGGAAGACTGAAGCAAAGAAGGTGTTGAGTAATTCTGTCTTTTCTCTGTTTTCTGTTAGCATTTTGCCATCTTCTCCATGCAGTGGCCCTACTGTTTCCTTCCTTTTCCTTTTGCTGCGGACATATCCAAAAAAGCCCTTTTTGTTGTTCTTAACCTCTCTAGCAAGCCTGAGTTCATTCTGCGCTTTAGCTTTTCTGACTTTACACCTACATGTGCTTGCTATTTGGGGATGATGAATTTCATCTGTTTTGACAGGAGGCAAGCAGTCCCCCTAGTTAGATTTTTCATGATTCCTCAAGTCACATGCTGGGACTGCTTTTGCCTGTCATAATGAGAAAGAAGAAATTTGGAGGTATTTCATGGCATAGCCATCTGCATGTATATGCTATGAATTTATCTCAGACAACAGTGCAACTGAACTAAAACAAACTTCCTCAACTTGATACACAACAACACTCCCTATTTTCCTGAGCCAGTATGGCCATTGACCTTCTGTCTGGGTAATAGGAGTTGTAGGCCAACACATCTGGTCAAAAGCAGCATGTGCCAGGTTGGGAAAGGTGATCTAGCGAGTTTCTGACATACAACCTCTGCTCCGAAAACACCTGGCAGCTGGTGTTTTGCCTTCAAAAGTGAACATGTTAGGCATCACCCATTACTTTGAGCATAATGTATTAATACATATAACATTTCAGTTACTTTTTAGTTATTTCTTGATAAAAATCCACTTTAAAATAGGAATACCCACTCATCCACCCTGACACAGCTCCCCATAGGTAAAACTGATAATTGTAGCATGATGCTTCCAAACTCTGGTATAGCTTTCAAGGAAATAAATATGCCCACTATATAATTTACTCACCTGCTTTAAAGGAGAGCTTTATCTGACATTGCCAGAAATTGCATAATCTTTGACTAGAAAGTCCTGGTAAAGAAGGAAGCACTAGTATGAAAATGTATATTTCATTAATTTAAATTTTAAAATGACTGCAAAGAAACAGGTAAGCAAATACAGCTATAGGGATTATTAAAGACAAAGAGTTTACATGTTATACTGAAAATGTTTACCCCTCATCTTGTCAAACCAGAAATTCTCAAATTACTCTAGACCTATAACTATACCAGATCCAGTTTCCCTAGTACTATAAGCTTGTGCCTCCATAATTTACTGATTCAATGACTGATCTTGACCTCTGTCCTTGATGATTGACTCTGACTACAATCAGATATCAGATGTTTGTGCAACAAGCTGCTCTCTTAACCCACTACACTGCCCATCCCTATCTGGCTACATACAGAATAAAACCAGCCCTAGGTGATCCTTTACATGAGTACAGAAAATCTAATCTGTGCTTAAGAATATGTGCATAGGTTTTCTATAACTTGCAGTAAAGAAGGAAGAAAGAAAATTAGCACTGGCTTGCATTTAACATCATTTGACCGATGAAACCAAATAGAACAAGATATCATTTATAACTGAGTAAACTGAATGGGCTTTGAACACAATCTGTATTATCTTCTGATTTTTGTACTTCAGGTTAATGAAAATTAAATTTGATGCAAGAATATGGCATAAAACAAACCCAACAAGGAAAGCAATAAAAATTTTGAAAAGGAGAGATCTATATAATAAGGAGCATATAAAATAATAATAATCCAAAGCAGGTCTGCTTTCATATTTTCTCAAAAGTTTGGGGGAAATGAAACAGTTTTTATCAGTTGCCTAAAAACAAAAATTCAGGTGCCAAGTAAAAAGTTTTGGGGGTTCCAAAACCAGGGAGCTACAACTGAAAAAGACCCTGTTAAATTATCAAGCCACCTAAGACTAAGCAGAATCATCCAGAGGAGGGCCTCACCTAATGCCCTCAGTAAATGGAAGAAGAATCAAATGGAGGAAGATAGAAGACCTGGGGCAGCCTCTGGTGTCATCATTAAGCGTATACACTAAGTATCAACCACAGTTCTTACAGCTTGTCATTCAAACATGCATATACACACAAACATTTATGCATTGACATACCCCCAAAGAATATATTTTTCTGTTTGGAAATTAAGAGAGAGGTCCTAGCTAAAGGGGCTGTTCCCATATTAAGGTAAAATGAGGGGATTATTCCTTCTTACTCACCTTGTGAAACAGGATAAGGAATGTTTAATCTATTTTACTTACTTCTAACATGAAGGTGGATGCAGAGTACATATTAAATATACAGTACCTTATTCAAAATGTTTGGAACCAGAAGTCCCAAGCACTAGATTTTTCAGGAGGGTTTTCTAGATTTTGGAATATTTGCATATACATAATGAGTTATCTTGGAGATGTAACCCAAGTCTAAAGATCAAAATTATTTATGTTTCCTATATACATTATGCACGCAGCTTGAAGATAATTTTATACACAGTATTTTTAATAATTTTGGATGAAACAAAGTTTGTGTACATTGAATCATCAGAAAGCAAAGATGTCACTATCTCAGCTACCCATACAGACTGTTTTAGATTTTGGAGTATTTGGGGTTTTGGAATTCTGGGTAAGGGAGTCTCAACCTGTAGTGTAGAGGGTGAGCTCTGGTATTGCGATGACTGGGAAGGTAAGATGAAGCTAGTTACATGAATACATCAGACTGCTAAAGAATCTTTGTTAAATTGCAACAGATCAATTAATCATTGGAAATTGTAGCAAGCTGCTGCTCTATTGACTGACTTGGAGATTTGCATATAGCCCCTTCATTTTGCCTGGAGCTCAACCCACTAAACTGGAGAATTTGTGCCTTTGTCTCCCATTTGGAGTTGCCCTGTGAAAACTGAGGGCCTGCCTCCGACATCTGGCAAAACTAGCTGGGAAAGTATCTTGTCTGAATCCATAGAGAATGGTTGCCAGCAAACAGTATTGAGTTACCTTAGGCCAGTGATTTATCTAAATAACCATCCTCTTTCTTTCTGCCATAATGGGTGGATCCCATGAGCTGAAAAACTGCACCATTCAACTCCACATTCTCTGTTAGCCAACGGTTCTTTCTTCCTTAGACTACAAGATATAGAGGTCAGAACATGGCAGAGCAAGGCTGAGGAAAGTTTTGTCTATACTCTGCCATGGGGCCTATACAGGACACTGTAGTTAAACTGGTAAGAGTCCGGCAGGAATCCTCTCTCTGTGTTTGCTCATTTGGAAGTGGTGCTCTTTTCAACGGTCCTGTTATCAGATGGAGCATTTCCTTCATCAGTGTTAATATCCATGTAGCGAAACAATGAAAGGGCTTCCTATCAGTTCCAAATAGGACGTGAAAAGCTCTCAGCATTAAGAGCAGAGGATGCTGGAATAGGGCAATGGGAAACGCCTGAGTCACTGAAATGCCTCTTTGATTCCAGTAGCCTGATATCTTCAAAGCCAGGCTGGGGAGGGGTGGAGAAAAGAGAGGGAGAGACAGATAGACAGGCAGACAAAGCAATGAGCTAGTATTCAGATCTGACAAGACAGGAAAGCAAAAATATATGGTATGGCTTCTATAGAAAAACTAGTGAGGAATATGAAGGTTGAAGAGCTGAAAAGCAATCATTTTGAAGAATTTTTAGGAATTTGCAGTCTGGGCCACTTCATATAAATTATGGTAGCAAACATAAATTTGTCTGATTTCAGTTGAAAACACGTTTGTCATATTCCCCTTTGTGGGTGTACACATAGGAAACCTTTTGTGTGAACCTTAAAATGTCATCTCTCTTTCCAAAGTCCATTTTAAGAAAACTGTACCCACTTACACCAGAGGTGAAACTGACCCACTGACTTCTACGATTGTACAATGGAAGATGAGTTGGCAGCCACAGCATGAATTGTTTTCCACCCTAAGTACGTCACATAATGCCATGGCATTAAGGCCATAAATTCAGGCAGATATTAATGATGCTCTTGTCAGTATATAATGGGAGCATTGATAGATTACAATGCCCTGCAATTCAGCACAATGCAAGACAATGCAGTACAATGTGATGCAATACAATAAAATGCAATACAATACTGCAGAGTGCATGTAGCTCTAATACAATGCAATATCACCCAGGAATCAGACAATACCATGGCGAAGAAGGGAACAAGAGTGCAATACAGCCTCTTTCAATGACAGCACGGAGCAATTTCAAGTGATAACACAGCTCAAGCCATTTGATGTCAGAGAGAATTTTTCCATTTATTTTGATGTGGAAAGAATTGGGCTTAATACCATGCTACATTAATTATGACTTGGGTTTTGTTTTTTTGTTTTGTTTTGTTTTTTAATACAAACCTAATGTTAGATGTTGATTTTGCTCTCTCTGATCAACAGATAACTTTTCATCATACAGTGGGCCCTTGGTATATGCTTGGTATACCTCATGGATACCAAAATCTGTGGATGTTCAAGTCCCCTGAAATACAATGGCATAGTAAAATGGTGTCCCTTCTATAAAATAGCAAAATCAAGGTTTACTTTTTGGAATGTATATATTTTAAAAATAATTTCAAGCTATGGATGCTTAAATCCATGGAATAAAAATCTGTGGATATGAAGGGCCAACTGTACAAGAATGCATGGTTATACATATACCATTCCAGAAAATAATATTTATACCTGTATATACCATCACATGTGACACATAATCAAAGCTTAGTAAAATTACAGTTTTGGATTACAACTCCCAGTATCTATCAATAAGCATGCGAGTTTGAAGAGTCTAAATATTCTGGAGACAAGCATATATTCTGCCTTGGATACAGCACTCCCAAAGAAGTATTGTTATGAAATATTCATTGAATTAATTAATGTATAGATTATACATATGAAAAAGCTTCCGAATATCTATGTAAATGGCGAAACAGAAATTTCTTCCTATAAAATTCAAAACCCATGTCAGAGAGAAAGATTTGCCTTTCCTTAAAAACAAACAAACATGTTTTCCACCATTTCTATGGGCAGACCCAGAGATTTTGTTTTCTGTTTTTCTAAGAGCAGCAAAGCGTTATCACTCGATTCTGCTGACTCAGCTCGACCAAAGCATTTACTGAGGAAGGAAATCACATTTTTCCAGTAACTCAGTGCTGCAATTTGCTAAGGAAAAATATAATTTCTCATTAATGGATGCTCCCCTGCAACAACTCAGCAATTAATCTGTTTGTATTTTATCATTTGAAAAAAACATTAAGTAAACTGATACATGTAAACTAAGTAAACAGAAAGATTTTATTCAGTTTTGGAGAAGTAATACAACATGCCCAAATATACAGGGGTTTTTAAGTAGTTGTATTTATTTATCTTCCAGTCAATGTACCGTTTCATGTCAAATCCATGCATGAATGGCATAACTTACAATGTAGCTTCTATATCACTTTAGGCTGCAGACCTATACTGTGCTCATTGTTACCTGGGAGGAAATCTCATTCAATTTAAAGAGGCTAGCTTCTCAGTAGACATAAGTGCATTCAGTGTTAGTCCTAACTACAATAGAGCCATAGTTGAACCTTTGTAAGTATTGGCTTGACTTGGGAGATTATCACAAGATTTTTCTCCCAAGCTGGGCACGGGATGGGTATAGGCATAAACTGTTTTAAAAAGAATGTTTTTGCATGCCTCCGTGCCCAGATCAGAGGCATTGCATACTCGATTCAGACTTCTCCCAGACTTCGCAAAGAACGGGAAAGTCCTGTTCTTTGCAAAGTCTGGATTGGGTACACAGAGACATGCAAAAATGTCTTTTTTTAAGTGGTTTACGTCCATACCCAGCCTGTGCCTAGTTCAGGAGAAAAATGTGTACAATAGTCTCCTAAATTTCCATTGATTAAGTGGATTTACTTCAGTTGGGCATAATAAGTATATTTAGGCAACATATACAATTGTACTATTAATGTTTGTATTATTTCCTATGAAAGATGTAATTTTTGTTTTCATTGTACATCAATATGGGGGGGGGGTTTAAACTGGGGATTAAAATCATCATTCAAAATAATCCAAATTTAAGTAATAGAACTGGATGCAAGCAAGCAAAAGGATTAGCTAGCTGAGAAGCCTGTTCTAAAATGGCATATCCAGTAGCTGTTAGGCCCCAGCAGATATTTGACTAATATAGAAATTAACTTTCTACTTCAATCCACTCCCAAACCCTTTGGTTTCCACAATCTCCTTAATACTTAATTTATATTTCCAATGGGATTTTAAATTTCACTGCACAAGAGGGGTTGGACTTAATGGCCCTTGTGGTCTCTTCCAACTCTATGATTCTACTTCTCATGACTTTAGTTAAACGGGTTTTTAAAAATTAGCTTTCTTTTTTTTCTTACAATCCATTTCAAATATTTGAAAGCTTTCACTAAAGTCTCATGCACACGTATAATGACAATAATATGATTCCACTTTATCAGCCATGGCTACATCCTATGGAATTCCAGAGTTTGTAGTTTGGTGAGGCATGGAGCTCTCTGGCAGAGAATTTTAGATAGCTCTCCCTAAAATGAAAATCACAGTGTTCCAGAGGATGTTGCTATAACAAGTAATATTAGGGCTCTCAGATGTTTCATTTTCTATTAGATTTCAGGGTTCCTACAAGAACTGAAATCTTGTGAGAACTCATGAGAGTCTGGAACGCTTGGAAAAGGTCTTCCTCGTCTGAGATTTGGGGTGGACTTTGTATAGGCCTACCTTATGTTACTGGTCAGTCTTGAGCTGGCTTAGCAACAGAGAAAGTTGTCCTTTATTGCAGTCATGAAAACCTGTCAACTCCTGTTAAAGTAGAATGCAGTGCTACAATTTGTAGTGTGAAAGGCCCTAATTATATTTACCTGCTTCTAAATCTTTGAAGGGTGCAGTTCTATATCCTCTTATCTGGGAGCAAGGCCCATCTAGACCAAAAGAATTTACCTCTGAATAGCCACATATAAGATTATTCTGTTAACCCAGAGTAAATATTCTTTTTTTCCTTTTCCCCACAATGGGATTTTTGTTCTAGAGACTCTGGAGCATCTCTTGAGAGCTCATCAGATTTCTCCCTAACAAGAGTACAGCAATGGGTTTAAAATATGCTTTCAAAGACTGGATAGACACTGCTGTTCAGGATACACCTACTAGATTTTTTACTGAAGTGAAGGCTGGCAGTGGCATCACCCTATTTGGTGACACCCGGTGCAGGGGGTGGGGCTTCTGGGGGCAGGACTTCCTGCACACTTGCCCCACATAGGAGCGTGCACCCATGGGAGTGTGCACGCACACAAGTGAATACATGTGTGGCCCAGAAGCCCTTGCGACGGTGCAGAAAGGGCGTACAAGGCCTCACAAGTACTATAGTCTACAGCCAAGCCCTCCAATACAATGGCACAAGACAAGGATGCACAACTCAGGGAATTACAACAAGCATTCCTCAAACTACTGTACCCACCACATGAAATGAAAAAACAAAAAAACAAAGCAAGACATGTACCCAGAACTGATCTATTACAGAACAAAATGAAGAGGGAAAATGACAGAAGCCCACTAGTGGTCACATACAGCTCCCAACTGAGACCACACAGGCACATTATCAATGAACTACAATAATGTCACTCTTTCAAGGGCCCTTGGTGGCAGACCTTTACTCACCTACAGACAGCCTCCAAACCTCAAACATGGGCTCACCTACAGGATGGCGACACAGCTACTAAGTCTTGCCACAAACCAAGATGCCAAGTCTGCCCACACATTTATCCAAGAAATGTCATCACAAGACCTAATGGCATCACCCACAATATTAAGGGGACCTTCACATGCTCATCCTCCAATGTGATCTATGCCATACTATGTCAGCAATGCCCTTCAGCATGCTACATTGGGCAAACAGGCCAGTCCCTGTGTCAGAGGACAAATGGACATAAATCAGACAATAGGAATGGGAATACACAAAAACCAGTGGCAGAACATTTCAGTGTCCCTGGGCATTCCATCTCAGACCCCAGAACAGCAGTCCTTGAACAAAGGAAGTACAAAAGTAGATTGGAAAGAGAAACAGAAGAACTGGAATTCATCCACAAACTACAGTTCCTCAACAATGGATTGAAAAAGTGAACGGTTTTCTGACATACTACACGCACTTCAACATTATCTGACCCCATCCTCATGGGGATGCCCTACATTCATCTGTTCCCGTCACCAGAGGCTAGTCTCATTGCAAAACTGGATCTGCCACTTGATCTCCATGCACCAAGACCTGTTTCCTATGTCTTTGTGCACCATCATTAAAACTGGACCTGCAACTTTATTTCCATACACAAAGGATTTGTAATTTGTATTGACATCCTCACATACCAATGGCATAAATATGTCTGCCTCTTCATCAAATGTATCTGAGGAAGTAGACTGAAGTCTACAAAAGCTCATGCTGCCAATTTTTTTTTCTTTTAGTTAGTTTCAAAAGTGCTACAAGATCTCCCTGTGTCCTGATTCTGAGCAATTTAGGGCTTTATAGGTCAAAATCAACACTTCGTCTTGTATCTGGAAATGGTATCAGTGACAACTGGAAATGCTGTTTTAGCACTGAGCCCAATGGACACCCAAACAGTGGCTTGCCACTATAGGCTTGGGTGTCATGTTTGAGACCATCCATGAATAGAGCCCAGAGGTTTAAAAGAGGCGGGGCCTTATGGGTCCAACCTAGCCAACAGGGGTCAGACTAAAGTTATTTAAGCTGTCTTGCCCCCTTATCAGCCTCTTTTCAGGATTGCATCCTGCCCTTCTTGCCCTCAGGACAGTATGGACTTGTTCGGTCGCTTCGGGGCTAGGTAGGAATTTCCCCCCTTTTCTCGGGGTTTTTCGCCTACCTCATACTGTTTCTAAGGACTGGTGATTGGCTTGGGGCAGGATGTTAACTAGGTTTCCCCTGGCCTTAATGGGAGGGTGGGGGAACAATTGGTGTGCACCTAGGCATCCCTTTGATGTATAAAGTCTAGATCAGAGCAGCTTTTATATGTCAAGGGCCATGGGGGACTGCTCATGAAACAGACTTTGGGGAAGATATGGGGGTTTTGCACTCTCTTACAAACTCAAGGGAGTTTGGGAGAACGTACCTTATATCTATCTCCCTAAGACTGGCTGATGATACAATCCTAGGATTCGGTTGCCCTCAGAGTCTGGTGTTTTCATCCTATGGGAAGGCTGAAAAGGTAGTCTAAGTAAGGACACCTGGCTTCAGCTGAACCTGCATCAGGATTTCACCCTCAGGGGATGTCCCGAAAGTTTGAAGTTACCAATTGGGGGTTAAATAGGTTTGAGGTCTAATAAAGGCCCATTTTTTACATCCAATTTATGTGTCTGGTCTCTTTATTTCATGGTGGGGGCTCAATTGCTCAAGCAAATGTTGTCCAGATGTCAAGACTGAGGGAAGGACTACGTTGGCTGACAACTGCACAACCCTCTTCACAATCAACTGGGACCTCTCAGTCCTGAGAAATCCCCTTACTGGAATATGCCAGAGAGGTTGGAACCTTTCCCTCCATTTTGAGAGCTGTCCATTTGTTAGTTCTTATGAGAACTACATTCTGGATGTTAGGCACCAGCCAGTTTTCTAAGGCTGATGCAGAAATCCTCTGGTTGTGCTACTGCCAAGGCATGGCCCAAGGAGCATTTTTCTCTAGCTCTATGAAAAATGCGGGAAATATCTCTGCAGATATATTGTACATCAACCCTTTTCTTCCTCCTTCATGCATATAAAATCCCTCTGTCTTTCTTTGTTCAGACCCTCAGATTAGGTACTTGCGCCCCCTGTGGACAGAACTAACATGTTTGCTTCCAACAGAAATGGAATCTATTTGATCATTATTGGTCTTTAGTCATTTTGTTTGGGGGGGAAATTGTGCCATAAACATTTCCAAAGGGGTAGCCATGTCTGTCTGTTTCAGAAAAACAACCTTAAAGGCCAACAAATTTATTATGGCACAAGCTTTTGTGAACTAGAGTTCAATTTATCTTATGCAAGCATATTAATTGTTCCGTGCATCTGATGAAACGGACTGAAGTACACAAAAGCTTATGCTGTAATCAAGTTTGTCCATCTTTAGGGTGCCAAACGATTCTTGATTGTTTCTGTGTCATAAAGGTTTTTTTTTTTTTAATGAATGCCATTCTAGTCTATATCATGCATGCTTGTAGAGGTTGTAATATGTACATCATTTATATGAAATATAACAAAAGCCAAAATAATAGACCAGCCAAAAGATACAAAATACATTAAGTACACTAACAGAGACCATAGATTTCTTCATCAGGCTTGGTTGTAAAAAAATCAGTTGGGGGGGGGCAATGTGACAGTGGAGAGCCACAGAGCTGCATCTTTCTTGAGATGTTAAAGTATTCTTTAAGATGGTCTTGAAGGGAGGATGCAGGTAGAAGCCACATCTCTTGTTAGCTGTGAGATGGCAGGAAACATAAACAAACAAAGTAAACCAATAAAAATTTCCTCCGCTAGTGGTAGAAACAAGGAGACTTCATTTGAAGTCTAGGCTCTATCAGTCTGTGTGGAGCTACAAGCCACATTGTAGGCAGAATACGGTGAGCCTCTATAGCGACACATCTGGAAACAAGTTTAGGTGTTATAAAAGGTAAAACATACCAATGGCAACCAAATTCAAATTGCTTTACCTTAGCTGGAGGTAAAAATCAGCAAGTAAGTCCATTTGCTCCCTTCAGGATTTCCAGGTGGCAGTTGAGTTAGGAATCTTCAGATCCAAAAAATATAAATACAGGGATAGTGGTCTTGGCCAAGCAGCAAAATATAAGACCTAAAATTGCTTTGTGTGCTTGTGTTCCCAGCTGCCTCATGGCCAAGGAGAGTGTGGCCTTTATTTCCCTCCAAGACCATCATAATACCTTTAGCATCTTATGAAAGATGGGGCTCTCCATTGTCACATTTTAACATGAGTAAACAGTGTGATGCAGCAGCTAAAAAGGCCAATGCAATTTTAAGCTGCATCAATAGAAGTATAGTGTCTAGATCAAGGGAAGAAATAATGCCACTCTATTCTGCTTTGGTCAGGCCTCACCTGAAATACTGTGTCTAGTTCTGAGCACCACAATTCAAAAAGGTTGTGGAGAAACTGGAGCGTGTCCAAAGGAGGGCAGCTAAGAGGGTGAAGGGTCTGGAAACCGTGCCCTGTGAGGAACAACTTAGGGAGCTGGGGATGTTTAGCCTGGAGAAGAGAAAGTTAGAGGTGATATGATAGCCCTGTTTTGAATACTTGAAGGGATGTCAGATTGAGGAGGGAACAAGCTTGTTTTCTGCTCGCTCAGAGACTATAACACGGAACAATGGATACAAACACTGCAGGAACAGAGATTCCACTCAACATTAGGAGGAACCGTCCTGACAGTAAGGGCTGTTCGACAGTGGAACAACTCACTTGGAGTGTGGTGGAGTCTCCTTCGTTGGAGGTCTTTAAACAGAGGCTGGATGGTCATTTGTCAGGGATGCTTTGATTGAGATTTCCTGCATGGCCAGGGGTTGGACTGGATGGTCCTTGTGGTCTCTTCCAACTCTATGATTCTATGATTCTATGATTTTCCCCTATAAATGATTTTTAACATCTATACCTAATAAAATAGCCTGTGGGCTTCAAAAGTTTTAATGATGTATTTTGCACCTCCTGGTTGATCTAATAAAGATATCACCATAATATGTAATTTGGATTTTTTTATATTTTGCTGCTTGGACAACACGGGTATCCCTGGTTATATATACACACACACACACACACACACACACACACACACTGATGTAAATGTACTTAACTGAAAAACAATTTTGTACCAAACCTTAGAATCATAGAATTATAGTTGGAAGAGGCCGCAAGGGCCATCCAGTCCAACCCCCTGCCATGTAGGAACTCACAATCAAAGCATTCCTGACAGATGGCCATCCAGCCTCTGCTTAAAGACCTCCAAAGAAGGAGACTTCACCAAACACCAAGGGAGTGTGTTGCACTGTCGAACAGCTCTTACTGTCAAGAAGTTCCTCCTAATGGTGTGGTGGAACCTCTTTTCCTAGAGCTTGCATCCATTGTTCCAGGTCCTATTCTCTGGAGCAGCAGAAAACAAACTTGCTCCATCCTCAGTATTAACCAGTTAAACAGGGCTATCATATCATCTCTTAACCTTCTCTTCTCCAGGCTAAACATACACAGCTCCCTAAGTCACTCTTCACAGGGCATGGTTTCCAAACCCTTCACCATTTAGTCACCCTTCTGAGCAGACAAGTCAGAAATGAGAGGAAGCAATTTAAAAACTGAACAAATGTACAAGTATATAAAACCATCTTTCAAAGTGGTTCACCAGCCAATAGATTTGACAGTCACAGCTGTGAGAGTAGGCTCCTTTGGATGCAGCAGAAATTTTATAATCTAGTGGAAGACATCCATTGAAAGAATGGTGGAGCAGGTGATTTAATTGATCTGTCTTCTCTCTGTAATCCACAGTTCTTGCTCCCTGTCAAATCTGCTCCAGAGATTTGGTGGGCCTTCTGGAATAGAGCAGGATGTACCACTGAAGAAGGCAAAGGAGTGGGGGTGGCAAATTTTGCTTCATGGCCCTCCTCTTTCTTCCAGGTGCACCATTCTGAATGGAACTGTACTCATAGAACCATAGAGTTGAAAGAGACCACAAGGGCCATCCAGTCCAATCCTCTGTCATGCAGGAACTCACAATCAAAGCACCTCACACACACACACAGATGGCCATCCAGCCTCTCTTTAAAGACTGCCAAAGATGGAGACTCCACCACTCTCCAAGGGAGTGTGTTCCACTATCAAACAGCTCTTTCTGTCAGGATGTTCCTCCTAATGCTGAGTTGGAATCTCTTTTCCCTTAGCTTGCATCCATTGTTCCGGGTCCTATTGTCTGGAGCAGCAGAAAACAAGCTTGCTCTATCCTCAGTATGACACCCTTTCATATGTTAAACAGGGCTATCATATCATCTCATGCAATGCACCCAAGGGTGGGAAAGAACCTGGGCCCAAGCCATAGTTTCTGTTAAAATCCTGCCTTATGTGGATGCTGAGAATTTTCACCTAGAGTACCTCTCCCAATTTCACAGTTGTCCTACAATTCTCATGACTCCTCATGTGGGAATTATGACTTGTTAGAATGGAGTAAAACTGTGTGTGCATTTGCCAACCAGACCTTTTAATGATGATGCCAATAGTTCACTTAACCCTAGCTCCTATCTCGGTGAGCTGTATATCAATATAATTTTCATATATTTTAAAAACCATAGTGAAAAGCTAGACTTTGCTCAGCCAAACTGGCAATCATGCTTGTATATTAATAAGCATAAGAATAGTTTTGATGAGTATTATGTATATTTAATTTGCCTAGGATGAAGGAAGTGTTAGAAACAAATTTTAAACCAACTCAAAATCTCAAAAGGGTAGTATTTCCAAGATTTGGCTAGGGCTTCTTATATTTAATCACTGTAAACCAGAAGCCTTTGGGAGTGGGGGTGAAGAGTAAAATAAAAACTATTTGGATTGATAAATATTTGTTAGAGGTTTGCTGAAGCAGAGTCATTACTTACTTCTAAGCAAGGGAAACAACTAGTCAGGCTTATGTGTTGTACGTGTGGCATTTTAAGGCACCTAACCTTTCAGGATCTAAGCATTGAAGGCTCTGGGAGTGATGTTGCCAGATTTACCACCTTCCACAATACCAGGGCTGGCGGGGAGAAGCCCAGTCCAAGGAAGGATAAACCACCAGTAACAGAGAAGACATCAGAAGAACTCATCAAGCAAGATCAACACTTTCAAATAATCCCATCCTGAGCAGACCTAAAGACAAGCCACAAAGGGAATGCTGATAAAGGAGCTGTCCGCAAAATGCCACTAGCACTCTGTTGGTATTTTCTGGCCTGCTATTTTTCCTGTGCCAAGTATGCAGGCTGTTAAAAGCAGATTGCTAGAGGGGACATCCTAGGTCCTGACTTGAAGGTAATGAGAGAATCCATTGACAATATCCCAGCCTTTTAACTGAGAGAATCTCTTTCTTGAGCTCATTGACATCGACAGGGCTTTGGATGGATAGATCTGTCTGGTGCTAGTCCCCTTACCTGGCAAGGGTCCCCTGGTTCTCAAGAGGAGGTACAAACAGAAATTGAGGGGCTGTGTTAGTCCTTTTCAGCCTATTTACTGTGACATGAAATGGATAAGAGAAGCCATTTGTTGCTGAACTGATCCAAGACTGGAGGAGATACACAATATGCAATGTTTTCTCAAAGGCAAGATATAAATCTGCAAATAAAAACAGAAATGTAAAGTGATGTCTTATACTGAACCAACTTCATTTCTGTTGGTGTAAGGCAGGCATGTCCTACATGTGGGACACATGCAGCCCCAAAGACAATTCTAAAAAGCTCTGTTGCTTTCATTTGTTGCTGCCCAAATCAATAGTGGCAGTGCTGCCGCCACAGACATAAAAATACAAAGCTCCACATTCTTCCCCAGCAAAACCTCTGCAATTGCTACCAGAACCTTCTCTTTTACTACTTTCCTGCCTTTCGCCTTCCTACAAGATAGAGTTCCATTTCCTCTTTCCTTCCAGCCATACAGAGCTGCCAATAGTGGTGCTGAAATGTAGCAGAAGATGAAGGTGAGGGGGCAGATTCAGCAATGGTGATAAAAATTGTCACAGTGCAACTCCTGGGCTCTGATTTGGCCCCTCAACCCTAGGAAAATTCCCAACCTCTGTTGGAAACCAATGAAAAAGTGTGCACTGCAAAAGATTGTTTCCAGAAGAGAACAATAAGGTTCTCTATGTGTAATTCAGAAATTTTCATATTCTCTTTGCAAGATCTTATCATAATATTCTGCACATTTCATGAAGGATGCAAGTAGATTTCACAAATGTGATGCCTAGCTTCATCCACCATCTTGAGGGAGATTGAGGCAGGCTAGGTCCACCAGGCCTGCCTGGAAGAAGAAAAGCCCTCCCTTCATCCTCCATCTTGAGGGGGAGAGAGGCAGGCTAGCTCCAACAGGCCTTCCTGGAAGAAGAAAAGCCCTCCCTTCATCCACCATCTTGAGGGGGGAGAGGCAGGCTAGCTCCAATAGGCCTTCCTGGAAGAAGAAAAGCCCTCCCTTCATCCACCAGCCTGAGGGAGAGAGAGGCAGGCTAGGTCCAACATGCCTGCCTGGAAGAAGCAGAGCCCTCCTTCCGGTCCATCTGCCTTGGTCCAGGCCTCAGAGAGAGAGAGAAGAACGCTGGACCTGATCCCCTCACCCCCACCATTCCCTTCTCCTTTTGTGTCATATCTTTTAGATTGTAAGCCTGAGGGCAGGGAACCGTCTATTATCCCCTCTGTTGTAAACCGCTCAGATTCCCAGTGATTGGGCAGTATATAAATAAATCC
>NC_056523.1:55717964-55726902 GCF_019175285.1 Sceloporus undulatus
TATTATTATTATTATTATTATTATTATTATTATTATTATTATTATTATTATTATTATTATTATTTTAATAGAATGCAGAATATAATTTAGTTAACCAAGAAGGGAAAGAAGGTAGTTTAAGAGGCAGGCAAATGGCACAATGGAGGTGTAGTGGTGATAAGACAAGGTTCAGTAGCTTCTTGTTGGGATGGAAGAGCTGCCACCCCTCCAGGAAGAGTTTCCATCCTTCCCCCTAAAGCCCAGTAGAGTATTCCTTGGACCCTGGTTCTTTGCTACAATGGCTGATGTAGGCACACCTGAAAGGATGGTGTTGCCGTCTAGCCTGCCTAACTATATTAATTTGAAAGCCTCTCTAATTTCAATAGGACTTACATGTAAAGAAGGCTGTTTCATGATCTAAGCAGCTGGATCAGAAATAAATGTGACAAGAAATCTGGGGATGCTGACATCAAAAACTGCAGTTGTTCTGGGATGGGTTTTGGGGAAGAGTTCAGTGTTGCGACTTTGCCCTTAATTCTGCAAGTCCAGATGTGGCTTAGTGTGAATTTTGTGTAAAATCTATTGGTTTTTCCAAACTAGAGGATACCCATTGAATCAATAGGATTTACAAAAGTATTAATTCACCATTTAACAGTTGTTTTCAGTGGATCTACTCTTGTTGGGATTACCAAAAGAATTCAGGCCTTGGTGTCAAATGAAATGTGACTTTGTCACTGCTGGCCCACAGAAAGACATTGAACTGACTGTTCTAGAAAGATATGTTCACAGAAAGTGATATGAGCAAGAAAGCCTTTTCAGGCCAAAACACTGACCATCTTCCAAAAGCCCTGTGATATTTTCTCATAGCCAACTGCCTATCCTCCCAAATATATACCAAAACATCAAGTTCTGATAAAGCAACCCAAAGCCAAAGAGAAGGGAAAACATAAAAGGTGAGTGCACAGCACTACCAGATGAGGCTTGCTTGCCTGCTTCTGCTACATGATGAGATTTAGAAATTTATATTTGTATGTTTTCTAAATAAAAAGAAGACATACATATAGCATTTTCTTTGGCTCATCTCTTGGCCTGGGTGCATAACCTTGAATGATGGCCTTTTGACATAATGCAAATGTTTGGATTGCTTGTCTGTCCGCTTTGGTGAACAGCAGGCAGAGCTGACCCAAGAAATTTTTCTGAGTACAAATGGCACTTCCCACTGCAGCCCACATGTATCATAACCAAAAGTTATTTTAAACGTGTGAGGTAGAAAATCCCGTAAGCATCCCTCTCCATCCATAGAGGTAAAAATACAATAATAGCAATTAAATAACTAGCCCTCCAAATCTGTTGCCTGAGGTTGCTGCTCCACTCCGCTTTATGGTTGGGCTGGTTCTACAGTGGCAAGTGCTTTGATGATGAAGGAAGCATCACCTGCCAGAGCCTACTTTCTACATGAGTTTAAATTCAACCCCTAGGTGTACCTGCCATCTAGCCCTGGAGATGTTTTCTATCCCAACTGGGAAAGAACTGGAAGGTGACCCATTGGCCCCCTCTGTTCAAGCCCCAGGACTTGTCATAGCACAATCACCTGGCTCCCCCTAGCTGTGGCCAGGAATGCTCCACTGTCTTCCTAGGTCTAGCTAGTTTCAGGTATGTCTCTAATTCCCCAGAGTGACAGGAATGCCCTTTGTGGAAGGCAAGATTAGAGCAAGCACACGGCTGCACAGCCTTGGCCCAGGTGACAGGAGAAGCGAGCCTTGCGCTCTGTTGAAAAACAAGACAGAGGAGGGAGAGGGAGAAAACTGACAGCCCTGGAAGGAGTCCAGAGGAAGGAGGGGGAGGAAGAGGCTTCAGCACAAAGGGGCAGCCTGTCTTCACACCTGCTTGGACATACAGGGTGCGCAGAGGCCTAAAGGCGTATGGTTGTGGGAAGGCAGGGGGGCACACTGACAGATAGCAGCAGGGGGAAATAATTCTCACTGAAAGAAGTATGTCATTGGGAGATAGCTCAGTGAGACACTTCAAATAAAGGGAAGCAGCCGTGGTGACAGGATACATTCTTTGCCTCAAATGTGCTGCAGGGCTGTGAGTGCCAGAGACATTGTGGAGGGGGGGAGGCTAAAAGAGAGAAAAGGCTATTTGAGTCGCATCAAAGGCAACCACCACTGACACACAGTTGAAAGCCCTTGTGCAACGATAGCCAGCCTGAAAGCCGGTTTGGCATGGGATGCTTTGTTCTTTGATTGGTCTAGTCACTTTGCTTGCTTCTTTCCGATGTTGGGCTAGCACAAGGAGTTTGGGAGCTAAGTGTGCTTCTTTTCATCAGGAGAGGATCAGAACTTCAGGGGATGTAAAGATGACATCAGGTGAGATGCAGAAGAACCTAACTTGGGCCATGCCAAAAATGTTATGAAGTTAAATGTGTGTGAACTTTAATATGAACCACTCTGGGAGGAGGCTCTAAACAGCAGCTCAGTAAAATTATACTTTTAGACTATAATCCTCAGAGTCTTGGGAGTTTTAGTCTACAAATTAATTTCCCCATGCTCTGTGCACCCAATTATGCTGCCTTAAACTGATTCTTCATTCTTACTCCTTCTTCCCGGAGAAGTTATTTGTGCTCTTGGAGCCCTGCCAGAAGGGGAAAAAATGGTTTTAAAAAGTAATTTGAGAAGGAAGAAGCACAAAAAAGGAAAGAATTCACCCTTCATTCCCTCCTACTTATGGTATGCTGAATTCCACAACTCATTGTCATCAACAGCACTCTGTAGATGAGATTCAACAGCACCCCAGTCCTGTTATCCCAGTCACCTGCCATTGTGTTGGCTTGGAATAGTGTATATAGTGCCAGTCATTGCACATTGAAATGGATATTGTACAGCTGGAAGCTATGAAAATGGCAGATAAAAGTGACTTTATCAAGGGGCCTAGTCAAGTCCCCTATGTGTAATGGCTATAATATTTGGGGTTCTTTAGCTAAGAGAAAATGCAAATCAAGATGTACATGATAGAGGTGAGTAAAAGTGAGGGTGTGGGGAAAGTTGATAGAGAGCATTTTTTCACACAGCATGTGAAATTTGCTATGATAGATTCTGTGATGAACATCAGCATAGAGAGTTATTAAAGGATATTAGGCACATTCATGGAGGATAAGGCTTATTAGCAACATACTCAGGATGATTGTATACCAGTTACTGGGGAGCATAGGCTGTTTCACTCATGTCCTGCCTGTGGGCTTCCCATAGACATCTATCTGGTTAGTCACTGTGGGAGCAGAACATTGGATTAAGTAGACTTTGGCTCCATCCGCAGGTAATAAATAAAACTTTTATTTGTATCCTTTTCTGTGACGAGACAATCACAGCGGCTCACAACACATTAAAATCCACATTTGCAACATTGTGTCCCAAATATCCCCCCTTAAAACAGGATTAAACATGTTACAATTAAAATATCTATTAAAACATATATATGAAGACAGAGCGGTGGGCTAATACATGATGTGGGGGGCAGTCATTCTGTGGCCGGGCCTTTTTCAGGAAAGGCCTGCCTGGAAGAGATCCTTCTTGACAGCTTTTTTAAAGCTGTCTAAGCTGGCAATTTGACGGATCTCGTCTGGCAGGCCGTTCCATAGTTTGGAATTTTTGTGCTTTATAGCATCATCTTATGCACCACATCTCAGATCTGAGTTCTACTGAGTTCAATAGGACTTACACCCAGGAGCATAACTCTGATTTAAGGAGCCTGGATGCCACTGGCTATTTATCACTAAGAAAGGACCCTAGGTTTCAAACTATTACAATAGTCCTTGCAGCAAGGTATATAAGAATCTTCAAGCAATGCTATAGAGCTGTCAATGGGTCATATTGTTGCACATTCACAGTCTGGTATGAGTGAAACTATAGACCTATAATTACATCTCTTGCCTTTTTGCCAAAGATGAAGTCATTGATTTGGGGAAGCTGAACCTTGCTGCCATTGCTGCTGATCCCTGGAGGTTCTCCTTTCTATCTCATTGTATGGCAATGAGTACAAAAAGCTGACACTGAACCAATTGTAATTGATGAATCAGTAATCAAAGACTACCCTAATTAGACAAGGCTCATCTGTATCTCATTCTAGGCTATTTCATTTTACTATGTTTTTTAATTCATTGTAAGAATACCCCATCTTTCTGACTCAAAAAGGCACTGAAGACTATGAACAACATGGATTATATACTGTCAAACATAAATCAATTATAAATGCCTTCTCAAGGAATTGTAACTGACAGATTTCTGAGATCTGGACTACGAGTGCTTTCACAACTTCATCTCCAAGGACGTCTAGTGAGTAGAGGAGTGGCTTGAAATGACAAGGGAATTTTTCAGACTTTTTGGTAATGTGGGAGTGGGCAATTGGTTTATATTTCCAGAACAATTATTCTGTTATTTCAATCTTGTATTTGCCCCCATAAGCCAAACATTTCATCTAAAAGACTTCTGTAATGTCAGCAAGATGTTCCCAATAAGCTTGGAGCTGTAAATTGCAGTTGTCTTAATAACTTGTTTGAAAACAGCAACTTGCATCTGACATGAGGCTATGCACCTGAAGAAGCTGGTTGTAATCCACAAGAGACAGTGCTATAATAAATCTGTTTGTCGTAAAGAGGCCACACAAATCCTTGCTACAACTAACAAGGCAACCTCCTTGAAGATGGAGCAGTCACTTTGATTACTGTGACATTAATAATCTTTTTTCTGGAGATTCCCAGCAGCCATGTTATTTACATTTGATCTAAGAGCTTTCTCACAAACTCTGTAAATCCTCTGCCCTGAGTCTAACTGACCAGGGAAAAGTCAAAATAATTTAGACAATTGCGCCCTCCAATGGCAAATTATGGTGTTTGCACAAGCAGAATGAAGAACGTCCTTAGATGGAAAGGACTTGAATGCACATAACAAGAAGAGCTTCTTTTGAAAAGACAATAATTTCCACTTCAGTTTTGCTGGACTGTTCTCAGTGAATTTAGTTTATTTCCTTATGAATTTGCAATTCTTCTTTCCTTCTTCCTTTCTTTTTTCTTTTCTTTTGATGCTTCCTCTTTTTGCCACTGTGACTGCAAACTTTTAAATAAATGGCAAGCTCTTAGTTTTCTCAAAAACACTTCATCTTGCATTTTCCTTGACTGCTGCTATGAACATGAATTCCAGCCAATAATAATGGAGGCTTCCATTCTTTTAAAAGTTGCCATTCTGAGTAATTATAACAGACAGAGATGGGAAACCCTCAGCTTTCTAGATGTTTTGAATTTTCTGGAATTTCCCATCCCACAAGCCACAGCCACATGGCCAATTCTAGACATTGTTAGCCAAAAACATCTGGAAGGTTAACAATCCCTCAACCCTGCAATGAACCTTCTTATGTCCTTATGGTGACTAGTATGTGTTTTGGAGTATGTGTTTTGGAGGGAGTAAAAAAAAATTTGGACTCAATACACAAAAAAGCTATACAAAAGAGATGAAAAATGAAGGACACATGGAATGAAGAACCATATAAAAATGAACCACAAATCCTAGAAAGCAAGGTAGAAGCTGCAATAAGAGAAATGGGGGAAAACAAATCACCAGGAATAGATGACATTCCAATGAACTATTACAACTCATACTGACGAAATCATCTCCAATCTTAATCAACATATGTCAACAGATATGGAAAACAAAACGGTGGCCAATGGATTGGAAACTATCAATTTACATCCCAATGCACAAGTAAGAAGACACAAAAGACTGCAATAACAAGAGGTCCATAGCAGTAATCTCCCATGCAAGCAAAATCATGCTCAAAATTCTGTATCATAGAATCCAACCGAGATAGAAATCCCAGAGGTTCAAGCAGGGTTCAGATGAGGAGGAGGCACTAGGTACCACATTGCAAACATACGATGGCTAATGGAATGCACCAAGGCATTCAAAAAGAAAATCAGTATGTGCTTTATAAACTCTAGCAAAGCCTTTGATTGCATAGGTCATGGAATACCCTTAAAGATGTGGGAGTGCTAACACATCTAATACTCTTGATGAGTAATCTGTACTCAGGGCCTATCTTTTCAACTTGTATGAAGAACAGGCTTGGACACAGAAGAAGCAGTGAAAACAGGAGGAAGGAACATCAACAATCTAAGACAACGTCACCATACTATTAGTAGAAAACATTGGAGACCTAGAGCAACTGAGAAAGGCCAAGGAAGAAAGTGCAAAGGCAAGCCGACTGTTGAACATAAAGAAACCAAAAATAATGACCATGGAGGATCTTCACAACTTCAGTCTAGACAATGAAGAAGTAGAATAGTAAAACAGTTCTTAGACCTGGGATCAAACTTAAATCAGAATGGGGACTGCAGTCAAGAAATCAGAAGAAGGCTAAGCATGGGGAGGACAGCTATGAAAAAACTATAAAAGGTGCTAAAGAGCAAAGATATACAACTAATCACGAAAGTCAGAATCGTGCAAGCAATTGTATTCCCCATTACCATGTATGGATGTGAGAGCTGGACAATTAAGAAAATAAATTCATTTGAGATATGGTGCTGGAAAAGAGTGCTGTGGATACCATGGGCAGCAAAAAGAACAAATAGGTGGATCATAGAGCAGATCAAGCCTGAAATTTCCCTGGAGGCAAAGATGACTAAACTCAGGTTGTTATACTTTGGTCACATCATGAGAAGACACGACTCATTAGAAAAGACAATAATGTTGAGGAAAGTGGAAGGAATTAGGAAGAGAGGAAGACCACATGTTAGACTGATGGACTTAATTTAGGCGGTCATGGGTATGAATCTGCAGAAACTGGGAAGAGTAGTGGAGGATAAGAGGTCTTGCTCCTCCACAGGGTCGCATGAGTCAAAATTGATTCAAAGGTGGTTAACAACAGCAACAACAAATGTGTTTTGTGACATTAAGAACAAGGAGATGTTATATTTCCTGCTGCTACATAATAAAAGTTATTCTGTCCAATCAGTTTGTTTAGCAATTATTCATTCTTTTTTAAAAAATAGAGTTGGTCATCTACTAGAGGGTCTGACTGGTTTAACTGCAGAACCTTGATACTACCAATAATAGCCACCTTGACTCCCATTTTCGGAGAAAGGCAGGATATAAATCCCATAAATAAATATAGTTTGAGTACAGTATTAGGGTTATTTTCACAGCAGTTCTCCGCTCTGTCAGATGTCATTCTGTTTATATTGAGAACATTTCTGAAGGCATTGCCCAAGTGTCTGGGTAGGGGGAAGCCAGCCTACTGATCTTTTATGTTATACCCAATACTGTTGTTATGAGACTAAGGCCTGAGGCTGATTGCTAGTCCCAACTAGAGTAGATTCATTTAATTGGTAGCATTTATATAAGTATTGATCTGTAATTCAAGAACTGATTTGATGGGTGTGTTTTAACTTGGTACTAATAGTTGGATTTAAACAATTTATATCAAGACCCTGATACCCTGATAATGGCCGAACGTAATATACATGCAGTGTTGGATTGGAGGGCCATTGCAATGAAAAAGGAAGCGAGGGAACTCCAAAGCCAGGATACTCTGGGCTGCCCCATGCTAGTGCAGACAGGATGTAGATCAGACTTTCAAGAATGTATCACCTGCATAAGGAGGTGGGTGTTGCCAGGCTAATTGCTAGACGCTGCCAAAAGGCATTCCAGATGGTTGGCGTCTTTTCAGTGTTATTGTTCCATGTCAGGACAATGACAACAATGAAACCTAATGCAGGTCAATCTTAGAAGAATAGTGTGTTCTTAATACAGAGGCAATTCACCAAGATCACTCAGTGCTAGCATTCTTTCCCACTAAAGCTTTGTGAAGTACAAACATCAATACCCATGATATTCCATTACATTACTCAGAAAATCTAGAACTATAAATGTAATGTAGATTCTAGAACAGCTACTAAGTTAATTTCTGCTGTGCTTTCTGCAACCGGACCTGCTTATCCCGAATTGGCCTTTTTAGTCACCAACGCGCTTGTACAAAGCGCGGTATGAGTCCTTCCTGAATCTTCGTTCACGAAGCAAAGCCAGAGAGAGAGAGAGAGAGACTAAGTTAATTATACATAACTAAGGGCATTACCATACAAGCACTGTTCTTGCCACGATTACTTTAGCAGTCGCAGAAGTAAATAGATATATACCAGTTTAGGAGCTCTCAGTATTATATGACCCTTCAATAGTCTGACTGGGGCTTTTTCAGCCATCAACATCTCTTCTGGACTCCCCTTAACCCTGCCTCCTGTCCTGTTGCCCTACCCAGGATACCTTTTGTGTGTTTTTTCTTTTAATTATTATTCTTATTTTTTTAGTTTTGATACAATTTAGCAACTATGGCAATGCAATTTAATGAAACAAAGAAAAAAGAAAAGAAAAGAAAACCAGCCTGATTGGGGATAGCGAGGGAAAGGGCACAGAGGAGGAGACTGTGACGATATGACTGGCCAATCTTCAGACTTCAGCTGGAGATATTTATGCCCCCAGAGGACTAATGCCACAGCAGCACGATTAGGAGCCTATTGGTGGGTGTTCCCAGTCATTGGCAAGGAACATCCTAAACATGCTTTGGAGGCACGACCATGTGATACGTATCACCAAAGGCAATATTATCCACTTTTATTCCTGATTTTAAAAGCTTGTATAATAAAGTCCTTTGTAGCATCTCTTGGCCTGACCCCCCCCCCCATCCTGACTTACCAGACAAGCAATGAGGGTCTGTTGTCATGTCAGTTGGGACACAGCTTACTGATATTTTCACCCCCTTCCCACAAGTGATCACTGGTGTGACAGAAGCATGATCCCTCTCACAGTTCCTCCTCACACCAGAGATCATTCATGGGAGTGGGGTGGAAGTATCAGTCTCCTGCTTCTGGGTTACATATTCGTAAGTGTAATCATGAATTCCAGCCATAGAAAATTGC
>NC_056523.1:55726912-55861015 GCF_019175285.1 Sceloporus undulatus
CTTATACAAAGTCCATGTGCTTTCAGCTTGAATCATTTACATGCATTCGCTCTACCACTTTCACATAATTTTACAGAAGGACCAGGCAATGTTTCCTTCCCCTTGTCACTCTTATGTGTTCTTTTTCTATTTAGGCCACATTCAAACTGATTTTAAAAACCCAGAAAGTCCCAGATTTTATACCGGTTCTTTCTGATTTTATTTTGGAGATCCATACATGTTTTGTTTATTGCAGAATATTTTCTCTTTAGTGAGGCAAAAGCCTAATTGTAAATATAATCTATAGCAATAATACAACAAAAAGGTTATAATATAAAATGAGTAACATTATCTTTCATTGCATTATGATTGTAGTATAATATATGCCTCAGTTACTAAAAAGGAATTAATCATAAGTAAATAATTATTTATTTAATTGTTACTGTATTTATTAAAAGTATTGAAATTATAGGCAAGTATTCTATATCAGCTATTTATGAAATATACTTTACTTAAATAAGTAACCTCCCATGGCCCTTACATATTGGTATTTATATTCTATTTTATTGGTGTTTATATTATTTATATATATTATATTATACTGGTATTTATATTTATATTCAGGGTGAAACTTTGTATTTTGTAGCTCTTCAATGGTCATTATTTTTGTTTGTTTTTAATGTTCTGTATTATTCCAACCTTGGCACCTTCCTCTTTCATTTTCTTCAGTAATTTTTCCAGGTCTTTTGTTATCTGCATATCTTAGGCTGTTAATGTTCCTTCCTCCGATCTGCACTCTACCTGCCTCTGAGTCTAAACCTGCTCTGTGTATAATATTTTCTGCATACAGGTTGGATAAATAGGGTGATAGCATGCAGCCTTGCCTGACCCTGGTGTGCCCCATTATCCACTGTATGTTTGCAATGTGATCCCTAGTATCCATTCCTTTCCCGAATCCAGCTTACACCTCAGGGATTTCATACTCCGTCTATGGTAGGAGTCTTTGCTACAGAATTTTGACTTTGCTTGCATGGGAAATTAATGCAATGAATCTGTAATTACTGCAGTCTTTTGTGTCTCCTTTTATATGGATGGGGATATATATTGATTGCTTCCAGTATGTGGGGTACTGCTTTGTTTTCTGTATTTGTTGGTAGATTTTCGTTAGAACTGAGCTTGATTTTGTCTCTTTGGATTGTAGCAGTTCTATTGGGATGACATCTGTGGATATGTTAATCCAGATAACTGGTCTGTATTCACAATCATTACTTAGTCATGATTACTCTTCACTTCCAACCAATAAGGAGATCCATCATCATCATTATTATTATTATTTATATAGCGCTGTAGATTTGCACAGCACTGTACATAAAAACAACAAATATAAAAGAGTAAACCTGTGCATTGATGTATTATGTTTCTGACAAGTTGGGGGAAATGTCAGACTAACTTGCTGATGTAGAGTAACATTAATTATTTTTTAAATTATTTATTTATTTGATTTATATCCCATTTTCCCCCTAAAATGGGACTCAAAGTGGCTTACAATATAAGTCAAAATGAAATAGCTAAAACAATAAATAATACAAAAGTTTTATAAGCATTAAAAACTTCCAAGCTCTGCATGATATACAACAACACCATTATATCCATTCATAAAGTCAAGGTTGGCTTTTCAAATTCAGATTTCCTCATGATGTTAATCTGGGGGCAGAAGGGCATTCGCAGAGAAGACAGGTGGGCAAGACGAAATATGTTTTAAGTTTAACCCTTTTCCTACCTTCTGCTTCTTCTTCATGTCTCCCCCACCTCGCTCCTGCCCCATGAAGCAGACTGTTTTTCCCTGCACTCATTTCCCTCACTAGCCAGAATCTGAGATGAAAAATAAACCTGTAGGGATTGAGGTGACCTGATTCCCAAAGAGACCCAGTAATTATACAGCCATAGGTGAAACTGCAAGCTAGAACGTATGATTGTCATCATCTGGCTCCTCAGATCACCTTAACTTTCAGGGATACAAGGAAAACAGATCTGGGGAAATTTCTTAGACTACATCTCCAAGTATCTAAGATGACTGCGGGGTCTGGGATTTGTCTGGGATTTTCTAACCCCTGGTCTCTCTCTCTGGCTTTGCTTCATGAAGGAAGATTCAGGAAGGACTCATCCGTGCTTTGTACAAGCACGTTGGTGACTAAAAAGGCCAATCCGGGACAAACAGGTCCGGTTGCAGACAGCACAGCGGAAGGTCTCCTTGGGTGATGTTTCTGGGTTGTGGTTCTTTCTGCGTTGTCGTTTCTCTTCGAGACTCATTCACCGATGCGAGGCCAGGGCAGACCATTGTTGGTGATCAATTTGGCCAAGCCTGAGATGTTGTTTCAGAGAGTCCTTGTATCTCTTCTTTGGGGCGCCCCTCTTACGCTGACCCGTGGCGAGTTCACCATAGAATACTATTTTTGGGAGGCGATGGTCCTCTGGTAGAAGACATATATATATATGTCTTCCAAGCCTTGTCTTGGAAGGGACCTGGTGAAAAGGCTATCAAGAAAGAATGATGGTGATTAAGGAAACAAACCCACTACCCCACAGTATAGACTTTCTGCAAAGGAGTGTGGAGTGAAGGGCTCCTTAAGAGATGCCTAACCATGACAACTAGGGGATGACAACTGTCCAGCTGGCCCCAGGGAGATGCTCTGATGAGTTGAGAGAGACAGACAAGCAACAATATCAAAGCAAGGGTCTCCTTCTGTGCTTTGGGGATTAGGTAATGGTTTTGCTGTAGTTTTCAGAATGCTAAAAAGAGGAATACTTAGCAGGATTAGGCAGGTGGAACACACACATACACACACACCTTATGTCTTCCTTGATCTGACAATAATACCTCGAAAGAGGAAAGGCTGCAAAGATAACACAGAGGGTGTGTTCTTAGGAGGAGGAAGAGCCTTCTTCTCTCCCAATGCATTATTCATTGCTAAGGCCAGCAAACATTGTTCCCAGGCACAGATACTGCAAAATACTGTCATTTGCAATATCTGCATTTCCAAAGCTATACTTGCTTCCACAAGAAGGAAGTCCTATTGCAGCCTTAGGTTTAGAAGTAAGGCACATCCAGCAGTCACCATCTTCATGGTACCAAAAGTGGCAAAGAATTTGCTGGTGAAAAAGGTGACCTGCTATTAAAAAGAGAGGAATTATGAAAACATGGCCACTTCTTGCTCAACCAGCCAGATTTGCATCTCACTGAAGAAGAGGAAGAATATAATCTTGTGGTTATGGGAGTGAATTGGGGCCATGAGAAATCTTGAGTTTGGTTCCTTGCTGCCAATGAGATCATAATAATATGATCCTAATGCATATTCGCTTGGACTCAAGTCCCAGAGTGTTCAATGGGGCATCAAGACAACTCTGACTTATGGCAACCCCTTATTCTAGGGGTTTCTTGTCAAGACGGGTTCAGAGGAGGTTTGTCATGACCTTCTACTAATACTGAGAGTGTGTCCAAGTTCACTCAGCAGGATTCTATGGATGAGCAGTGATTTAAACCCAGAGTCCTAGTCCAGAACTCAAATCACTACACCATACTGGCTTGTAGTAGGGATTATTGTCAGCAAATAGGTTTGAGCTGCAGCCTAAGCCTATTAGTCCAACCAGACTGCATAAGATTCAGTTACCTGCTATGACTAGAGCAGCAATGGGGGGCATTTCATACATGGGATGAGTGGAGAACCATTAGCCACTCAGACATCTTGTAGTCCCCACAATCACTTACCACTGGCCATACTGAATGGTGTTTTAGGGAGTTGAAATCTCAAACATCTGGAGGAACAAATGTCCTCACCCACAAAATGTGGAATCTTGGAGCTTTTTAAACCTACGTCATGAAAAACACCTGAGCATGAGTCATTAAGGAACTGTGTTCTTAGCATGAAATCTAACAGTAATTTTCATGAGGCTAAGGTTATAACTAGTTCATGCCATCAAATCAGCAGTATTGCCCTTCTTGTAGTGGGAGCAGTGCCTGAAAAAGTTACATTGTTGGATTACAATTCCCCGAATGCCCCAGCCAGCATAATTTCTACATGGGACTGATTACAGTATTATGCAGTATGCTTTAAAATTAAAGAGGAAAACACTAGACTTCTCAATGGCCACTACTTTGTTTTAAATGTATATACAGTAGTAAGAGGGCACACTCAAAATTTTCTGAGGTAAAGAAGAATGAACATGGGTGGGCTGAGAGCAGAGGGGGAGTACACATTATGCACAAGCCTACACACACACACAAATTAAATGAATGAGGATGGTGCTGTGACAAAACAACAACAACTCTTGTTTGGAACCAGCATATGGTGACTGAGCACAGAAAAGTGGCAGGAAGAGGCAGAGATGGTTAGAGTCAGTTGGAATGTCTTTTGTGCACATTTATGTATTATAGCTGCAGTTTGATGTGGGGAGGAGAATCACATCTTTAAAGAGCCTGAGCAGAGGAAATTCAAGGCACAAACACCAACTTTTTACCTAACTTTTTGTCCCAGATGTCACTGGGCTAGAAAGAGCAATAGGAAGAATAGAAGGGGAGCAAAACTATGCTGAAACTAGGTGGGTTTGGACCAATGAAGAAGAAGACTGGCTATTTGTGTTTTGTCTTGTGTGTTTTTTTATTTTTTGGAAATCCAGTTGGTAGTTATTGCCTTTGAGAATCCGTTATGTGCCGGTGCACAAGGCCCAGCCCTGCCCCCACTATGAGGAGGTACAGTTTGTGAAATACACTGAGCTTGCGGTTGACCAGAGTCTGAGGCCGGAATTCATGCTCTGCTCTGTATCCTGATGTGGTAAGAAGCTCAGGCCCATAGTGGGGAGGGTGGGGTGGAGGAATAACCAAGGCTGCTAGTCTGACTGCACAGGCTCTACCAAGGAACCTAAGAGGAAGACTTCTGTCATGAGGCTGCTCTTCAGAAGGCCCCTCGGAAGCACCGGAAGGCTCGCCTTGGCCCTAACGGAACTGTGATAAAAATGAACGTGGTTGGAATCAGATAGATTAATGTCCAAATTGGCAACAAGGGAGAAAGAGAGGGGAAATGACACCTGAAGAAGGAAGCCAAGGGATGATGGGAATAAAATAGATGGAAGAGATGGAGGAGGAGGGTGAACCTGCAGTGGACATCACAAAGCTCTGTCCTGTATTCCTGGCCTCTGTCTGTTGTATGAAGAAAGAAGAAGGCACAATAAGAGTTTGTTTCCCCCTGCTAAAGCTCTTTTTTTGCACCTTTTAAAAATCTCAGTCTCACATCTCTCCATATAAGTTTTCTCATCTGTTATCCCACCACTGCTGATTAAAAAATTATTATTAGCTGTTTTTCAGACTGACATAGTTTCTCTTTGGGCTTGGCCTTTTGGCCAGTGTTTCAAGCGCCCTGAGTTCAGTCCTGGCTGGATGGTTTTCACCTACAGACCAGCCAGGCAGGAAGACTTCCTAGTCTAAAATGAATCAACTTCTACTTTCTAACAATGAAAAGATTTTCAGAGGAACACCTTTACTGTAATGTTATTCATAACTCAAGTACATGTTGTACAGACATTCCTTCAACAAAAGTTTATTTTGAAGTCACTCGTTTTTGGGGATGACCAAATGTTATTTTCAGTATCTGCAGTATTGAAGGCATCTAAGAAATGGTGCAGGTGTAATTGGAAATTATGTTTTTTGTGATATCATCTGTACATTTTTCAAGATGCACAAATGTTACCTGTTTAAATGTACACTGTTCTATCACCTTCAGAAGAACAGATGCTCAAACTTAAGGGTGGCAGCGGCAACATTAACCAATGAAATGTTTAGGGAAGCCAAGAGAATCAACTACCTTCTCAGGATGAATCTGCATGGAAGTTCCCAAACAATTTTTGTATTGGAAGCTTTAGCACAAAACCAAAGTTTCATAAGCTTCCTCTGAAATAATAATAATAATAATAATAATAATAATAATAAATTTTTATTTATGTTTCCCAAATTCTCCCAGTGGATCAAAGCGGGGTTACAGACTAAATAAAAGCACAAAGTGTTTACCTCATAATTCAAATTACAAGCAGCTAAAAACAATAAAATATCCAACATCAGACAATAACAATAGCATCAACAAGCAAGGCAGGGATCATACACAGACAGGGGCATATCATTCATATCATATCAGGGGGGTATTCATATCAGGTGGTGTATGTTCGGCTAAAAAGCTTGGTTTTAACTGCTTTTCTAAATGTTTCTAACGAGGTCGCTGAGCGGATCTCCTCAGGAAGACTGTTTCAAAGTCTCGGAGCCGTTGCTGAAAAGGCTCTTTGCGAAGTAGTAACGTACTTGGAGGTTGCTATTTCTAATAAGTTCTTACCCGATGTTCTAAGAGTATGGGGTGGATTGTATGGGGAGATGCGGTCCTGTAAGTAACTCAGGCCCAAGCCATGTAGGGCTTTATAGGTAATAACCAACACCTTGTTCTGTGCCCAGAAGCAAATAGGGATAGGTGTAATATGGTCAAACCTTGATGAACCAGTGACCAATCTGGCTGCCATATTCTGCCCTAACTGAAGCTTCCGAACTTGGTAGGAGGGTAGCCCCATGTAAAGCGCATTACAGAAATCTAAACAAGAGGTTACCAGAGCGTGTACCACCGTTTCAAGGTCCCTTCTGTCTAGGTAGGGTCACAGTTGGCGTATCAACCGAAGTTGATAGCAAGCACTTCTGGCCGTCACATCTACCTGAGATGTCAATTGCAGGGACGAGTCCAGAAGTACTACTAAACTGCGAACTTCGTCATTCAGGGGAAGTGTGACCCCGTCCAGGACAGGTTGACAAATTTCCTTCCTTAGACCCAAGGAGCCTATCACAAGTACTTCCGTTTTCTCTGGATTCAATCTGAGTTTGTTTTCCCTCATCCAGCCCATTACCGACTCCAGGCAGGCATTCAGGGGAGAGATGCCATCCTTAGTCCCTGTATCAGTCAGAGACATAGAGAAACATATTTGGGTGTCATCAGCGTACTAACACTGCGCCCCATATATCCGGATGATCTCTCCTAGCGGTTTCATGTAAATGTTAAACAGCATGGGGGACAAAATAGCTCCTTGAGGGACACCAGATGTCAGTTTCCTCTTAGAGGAGCAAGTGTCCTCCAGCTTCACCATCTGGAATCTGCCAGAGAGGTAGGATCGGAACCACTGGAGCACAGTGCCCCCGATACCCAACTCCCTCAGGCGTTCCAGAAGGATACTGTGGTCAATGATGTTTTTAACTTGGTATGTTTTATATTGTATACTGTTTGATGTATCCATGTTGTAACCCGCTGTGATCTTTGGAAAAGCGGGCTAGTAATAAACAGTATTATTATTATTATTATTATTATTATTATTATTATTATTATTATCGAAAGCTGCTGAGATGTCCAAGAGCACCAACAAGGTCACACTTCCCCTGTTGATGCCCAGATGGAGATCATCAGCTAAGGCGACCATGGCAGTCTCAACTCCGTATCCCGCCCTGAAGCCGGTTTGAATGGGTCCAGATAATCAGTTTCATCCAAGACAGCTTGGAGTTGGAAGGCAACCGCTCTCTCAATTACCTTGCCCAAGAATGGCAGCAGGGAGACCAGTCTATAATTGTTTCTCACCAGGGGGTCCAGGGAGGGTTTTTTCAGTAGCAGTTTAACCACTGCTAATTTCAATTTGGCTGGAAATTTGCCCTCCCGTAAGGATGCATTGATTATTAATCATAACAATGTAGTTACAGCATCTCCTCCCTGGGCAGTCAACCAAGAAGGGCAGGGATCGAGAGTACACGTTGTCTTCTTTACACATCCAAGGAGCTTGTCCACTTCCTCGGTATTTACAAACTCAAAGTGATCCAGCTTAATAGGGTCCACGGAAGCTCTGGATACCTCTCCTATTGTTTCTGTTTTAATGCCAGCGTCAAGATCAGCCCTTATCCATGAGATTGTATCTGTGAAGAAGTTATTAAAGTCATCATAGCAGGTTTTTGTTGGTTCTAATATAGGGTTTAGGGCGGGCGGTAGCTGAGTCAACTCCCTCACCACCCTGAACAACTCTGCCAGATGAGACTCTGCAGATGCAATATTTGCAGTATAGAAAGAATTCTTTGCTGCACTTATTGCCACTCCATAGGACTTCAAAAGACTCTGATGGAGTGTCTTGTCGGATAGGCGCTTATGTCTCCGCCAGCATCTCTCTAGTTGTTGTGCAGCCCACTTTATTTCCTGAAGATCTTCTGTATACCAGGCTTTTCTATTAGGAGCGGGCCGGAAAGGACGCTTGGGAGCGATGCTGTCTATAGCCCTGGTAAGGTCATTGAATGAATTGGATCATCTCTCTCCAAGACACTGGGACTGCAAAACCCAATCCTTTGGCTCCTTGCTCAATTGTTCTGACAGTGGGCGAGTGCCCTTTTGTTCTTCTAGCTGTGTTTTCTTCTCATTTTCCTGGTAAAGTGGGAATACAGGAATAACAATATAGGAAGTGAGAGCAGGAAAGAAAAAGGAAGAAGCAGAGCAGCTGCCAGATGAAGAAATGCTAAACAGCAAATGTTTTCATAGCGGAGGGTAGAAAATCATCCTGAAAGGAAGGTGCATTTCAAGAATCACCAAACAAATGGGAAATCAAATAGGAAACAATGTTAAATCCACCACAGAAGCTGTTTCATTGGAATGTTCGCACATCCGTTCCTCCTGGCAGTCTTCAATCATCAACCAACCAACCCTATTTGAATCAATATAGTATATTTGGATCTAGTCAAATTAGTTTTGTGTTCCAAAAGTGCCTCCTACACTCATGCACGTATCAGGCTCATTTAGATCAATTGAAAGTCCTTGCTTAGTTATTAGTTTCCTTCATTCTCCCCTCCTAAAACCACGCAAGAATTGTTTTTTTACTTCTACCATAGTCTTCTGGCAGATACTCAGCCCTGCTTTCACAAAATAATGACACACACCCCCCCCCCCCCTGCGATTCTGCCTTCCAACACCAACCAAATCCATTACAAGATGAATGAGAGAAAAAATTCACCACTGCCCACAGACCAAATACCCAACCCTTTATTTCATGGGCCTGCTTTTATTTGGAAAGTTTCTTTTCCTACTCAGAACTAAAGGGTGCTATGAACTTTATCACACAGGGAAAATCAGGGGTATAAATGGTCATTATCCAGCGATATTCACATGATCGCAGTGAAGATTTTCACACATGATCACAATTAAAGATGACTTATCCTGGGAATAACTAGGAAATAACCAGCAACAAATCATTCACAGGATTTCCCCATGAATGATTTTTTGCTGTTTATTCCCTGGTTAGTCCCAGGATAAGTTTAATTGTGATGCGTGTGAAAATCTTCACTGGGATCATGCAAATATCACTGGATAATGCCCATTTAAACTCCCGATTGTTTCATAGGAGTGATACACTCCTATGAAACAAGTATTGTTGCCTATGCTCCACAATTCTTTTGTTCTTCTCTTAACAGTGATCCAAACAATTTTGCAAGGTCTAAAGTAATACAAAACCTTCAACCTGCAAGATCTATTTACCATCTGAAATTTCTCATACATCATTGGTTTCAGTGCTGTTGTGTGATGAAAAGTCAAATGCACCACAAAGGACAAATCACTGACTTTGCAGTGCCAGACTTAACTTCCCTAAACAAGCCCATCTTAGCCAAACCTATCATTTTCAGGAGACAATATTGTGCTCTCTTCTTTAAGGGCCCATAATTAAATGATCTGTTAGACTCCTTTGAAAGTGCTTGCCAAGTTTGTTATTTGAATCCTTCATAGTATTTCTGTTTTTATGTTGCAACTGTAGTCTACTTGACCTGTATGAGAGAACATAAAGTACAGTAGTCAAAAGGAATGAGGAATAAAACAAGAGCCTTGATAGAGCAAACAAAGGATTCACCTGTCCCAACATTATCAATTAAATATTGGTCAGAACATGAAGGGAACAGTCCTTTGTGCTATCTGAGCACCAGATATGCAGAGATATACTTTCTCTGAACATGGAGGCTCAACTTAATTACCCTTTTTCATAGTCATTGATTTACATGTCCATCAAGATATGTAAACTGGTGGCCATCATCACATTGGGTTGTGACAACATCTGTAAGTTCATAACATGGTGAGTAAAGAAGTACTTTCCATGGCTGACCCTTAACCTGTAGCAAGGGTCATGAATTATGGGATTATAAATTGTGTGCATTGTGGTAAAGCTCTCAGCGTTTACTTTGAGAGACTCCAAAAACAGATGGTTCTGTGCAGTTCTATATTTTTACGATCTGTCTTAGAAGAACATCTAGTGGCTGCCAGGCCACACTGCAGAAGTTAACATATTAATTGTTGTGAAAATCATCCTCAAAGGGAGATAGTTTGAAACAGGTCAAAATCTCAAAGTGATGTCTGAGCAGACAGAAACATAGACAATAATCACTCCACTGTGAGAAAGATCTGTATATTGAGCCAGGAGTGGAGATACTGGAAAAATTCACTGGGTCTGTTTTTTTTTTTAAAGAGAACTAACCTAATTCATACTTCCTAGATTAATAAAAGAATTACAGCATAGTGACTCTTTGGATTCAGGATTTCTCTGAATTTCACAATACACGCCCCAGTTCAAAAAGACTGCATATAGATTTCCACATACTGGGAAAGATACATACTTAAATGTATCCATTCTGTCTCCCATGCTATTTAACATTTACATGAAACCGCTGGGAGAGATCATCCGGAGACATGGGGCGCGGGGTTATCAGTACGCTGATGACACCCAAATTATTTTCTCTATGTCTCCGACTGATGCAGTGACTGGGGATGGCGTCTCTCCTCTTGTGGCCTGTCTAGAGTCAGTAATGGGCTGGATGAGGGAAAACCGACTCAAGTTGAATCCAGAGAAAACGGAGGTACTAGTGATAGGTTCTCCTGGTCCAGGAATGGCGGTGGTTCCACCTGTCCTGAACGGGGTCACGCTCCCTGTGAAGGACTCCGTGTGCAGTCTGGGGGTGCTTCTTGACTCGTCGCTTCACCTGACAGCTCAGGTGAATGCGACGGTCAAGAGCACCTGTTATCAGCTTTGGCTTATTCGCCAGCTGCGCCCATACCTGGCCCAGAGGGACCTAGAAACTGTTGTACATGCTCTGGTAACTTCGAGACTGGATTTCTGCAATGTACTCTACATGGGGCAACCCTTATACCAAACTCGGAAGCTGCAAATGGTGCAGAATATGGCTGCCCGGCTGGTCACTGGTGCTTCCAGGACCAGCCATATAACACCGGTTTTGAGAGACCTCCACTGGCTGCCCATCCGCTTCCGAGCACAATATAAGGTGTTGGTGATTACCTATAAAGCCCTAAATGGCTTGGGCCCAGGATACCTAAAGGACTGCCTCTCTCTGTATATTCCGCCTCGCACCCTCAGAACGTCTGGGCAGCAACTACTGAAGGTGCCTGGGGCCAGGTTAGCCTCCACCACTCGGAGGACATTCTCCACGGCTGCCCCAGCCCTTTGGAATACGCTGCCCACTGAGCTCCGCTCATCTACTACCCTGGCCCAATTCAGGAAGGACCTGAAAACCTTTCTGTTTCAACAGGCATTCCCCGAATAAAAATCCTGTGGGCCTCCCTCCTCTTCCGTGGCCAAGAGGTTGGGCTATGGGGCTTTTTATCTGTTATTTCTTTTGATGTATTTGTATTGCTTTTGTATTTTAATTTCTTTTGTATGGATTGTATGGATTGCTGTTTTAATCTTATTGTAAGCCGCCCTGATCGTAGGAAGGGCGGGATATAAATAAAAAAATTATTATTTATTATTATATGTATATTAAGGAAAGTTGAGTACAAAACTGAATGTGAATCACAGAGTCATAGAATCACAGAGTTGGAAGAGACCGCAAGGGCCATCCAGTCCAACCCCCTGCAAATTTTCAGAATGCTTCAGAACAAATGAGAAACTGAACAGAATAGGTTCAGAATTAAACATGTATGGGAGTGGGATAGGCTTTTTTGCATACCCCTAGAGGTGGGCAAATTTTAAGACATTTTCAAGATATTTCCCATGAGAATGACATAAAAAGAAGCAAGATATTATTTATGACCATATTCTATAATGTACAACACAATATTAAAGTCTATGAATCAGATCAGACAATACCTCTCCTGATCCAACCCAAATATATAAAGTTATACTTGCCTTCCAATATGTCTCAGCTTTCATGCTAAGGTGTAATATCTGAATGCAATCTATATGCCTGTAATCCCAATCAAAGAGGCCTAGAATACATAGTGAATACCAAATTAATCTAGAAAATTGGGGGAGGGGGACACATATGGGCATTTGCATACATCCACTGTATTGTGATTATACAAACCCCACATGGATGTTGTAACTCACTGAAAGTAGGGATATTGCATGTTGAGACAAGGCAGACCAAATGGCCAGGGAGGATATGTATATTTGCACTGTCCTTCACCCATATCTGTATCAAGAGCCGTAGTTTTTCAGATGGAACAGACTCGACATCTGCTGCAACTGTCCTGCAATGAATCATATGAACCTGGGGGAAACCAAGGATTGCAGACTAATACAAAAAATTAGGAGAAATCACTAACTGAGGGAAGAAGGGAACCCAAAATAGCCAACTGAGCACTAAGTATCCTTAATGGATTGGTGGTAGGAGCAGACTGATTGTTGGGTAGAAAACAGAAACATGGGAGGAATGTTGATGTAATGGGGTATCATGGAAGAGGGCATAACTGCCTGGCATCCTGAACCAGAACCTCATAACCAGCATTTTGTTGCTTAGCCCAATTATGAAGTTGCTGGAACTGAATGGTGTGTCACTCTTGCGGTTGGAGCTGTATAGGAGCCAATATACTTATGTAATCCTGAAGTGACAACTTATATTTTCCAAGGGAATTGAAGCATTACTGGAGCTTGGGACAGTTACATTTTGGAACTACAGTTCTCAGAATGCTGGCTGTAGTTTCTGGGAGCTGTCGTCTAAAAAACTAAACTTTCCCAACATCTGGGTCAGACACACACAAGTCAGATGGTGGAAAGCAAAAGGCCTATTGAAAGTGTAGTGACAATGGGGCTGGAGAAGACTTTAGGTTAAAGGGTGATTTTTTCCCCTAAATATATTTCATATACCATTGCCATAATTCTTCATTTCTCCAGTGTTGCTACACACAGGGGAGTTCATACGTGAAATGTCTTGCTATGCATGTCGCCACAGGAACACAATGGAAAGATTCTAGAGCAGATCATTAAACAGAGAGTCTATGAACATTTAGAAGGCAATTCTATAATCTCAAAGAGTCAACATGGGTTTCAGAGAAAGAAGTCATGCCAGACAAATCTTATCTCTTTCTTTGATAAAATTACCAGCTTTTTAGATTAAGGGAATGCTGTGGATATAGTATATCTTGATTTCAGTAAGGCCTTTGACAAAGTTTCCCATGATATTCTTGCAAACAAGCTTGTAAAATGTGGGCTAGACAAGGCAACTGTTACATGGATCTGTAATTGGTTGACTGGCCGAACCCAAAGGGTGCTCAACAATGGCTCCTTTTCATCCTGGAGAGAAGTGACCAGTGGGGTCCCACAGGGCTCTGTCCTGGGCCCAGTGCTATTCAACATCTTTATCAATGACCTGGATGACAGAATTGGGAGCATACTTATCAAATTTGCAGATGACACCAAATTAGGAGGAGTAGCTAATACCCCAGAGGACAGGTTCAAGATTCAAAATGACCTGAATAGACTAGAAAACTGGGCCAAAGCTAACAAAATGAAATTCAACGCAAAGAAATGTAAGGTACTGCACTTAAGGCGGAAAAATGAAATGCACACATATAGGATGGGGGACACCAGGCTGAACAAGACTACACTTGAACGGGATCTAGGAGTCCAAGTAGACCACAAGTTGAACATGAGTCAACAGTGCGATGTGGCATTTAAAAAGGCCAATGCAATTTTAGGCTGCATCGATAAAAGTATAGTGTCTAGATCAAGATAAGTAATAGTGCCACTGTATTCTGCTTTGGTCAGGCCCCACCTGGAATATTGTGTCCAGTTCTAGGCACCACAATTTAAAATGGATGTGGAGAAACTGGAGCATGTCCAAAGTAGGGTGACTAAAATGGTGAAGGGTCTGGAAACCATGTCCTATGAGGAATGACTTAGGGAGCTGGTGATGTTTAGCCTGGAGAAGAGAAGGTTAAGAGGTGATATGATAGGCCTGTTTAAATATTTGAAGGGATGTCATATTGAGGAGGGAGCAAGCTTGTTTTCTGCTGCTCCAGAGACTAGGACCCGGAGCAATGGATGCAAGCTACAGGAAAAGAGATTCCACTTCAACATTAGGAAGAACTTCCTGACAGTAAGGGCTGTTTGACAGTGGAACACACTCCCTCGGAAAGTGGTGGAGTCTCCCTCCTTGGAGGTCTTTAAACAGAGGCTGGATGGCCATCTGTTGGGGATCTTTGATTGAGAGTTCCTGCATGGCAGAATGGAGTTGGACTGGATGGCTCTTGTGGTCTCTTCCAACTCTACGATTCTATGATTCTATGAATGCAGAGAGAAAAATAGAATTAAGATTATACAGTATTAGCCATTTAGAGGTGGGAAAATACCCTGCTGGGCTTTGTTTAACACAAAATCTGAATAATGTCCTCTTTTGAACAGAGTTAACACTGCATGCAGGTAAAATGGTAAGGTCAATACTGCATGTATGCAACAAGTGTTTCAGGCAGAGCTAAAACTACATCTAAGTTGTATAAACAACCCTTAGATAACATGGCCTGGACAGCGCTGTTAGTGACTGAGGCTCTTGGAGATGTCTCATACATTGAAGCTTACTTGCGGGCACATAAGAACTACAACAACAAAGCAAAAAATTGATACTTCAGCCCCATAGATCCATGATTTAGTAGTAATTGTATCTGTATCTGTAAATGGACAGGCTGTATACCTGTAACATTTCGAGTGGTCATCTGTGAACTGTTGGAAGGGTTTTGCATTCTTTTTCCCCCTCCTTAGATAGATAGGGATTTCCTGCATGCAAACTCCTCTTTCTACCCCTTTGGGACTAACAGACATTTTTCTCTCAAAGATTTTCAACTGAACGATTGGTGTTTTCCATCTTCCTCCTTTCTCAACTTTCTTTGGAAAGATGGTAAGATAAATATTTCTTGTTCTGAACTATTCACTAGCTAGATTAGGATATGACTTTTGTGTAAATATAGATTAAAACCATTAGTAAACTTTTTGTTTTAACTACAAGCTACTTGTGTTGTTTTTTGAGTCAGTCTCAGTTCTTAGGGAAGCATAGGCGGGGTACTGCCCAAAAAGGGTAGCCTGCCAGCACCTGGTTTTCCACCAGAGGGAAACCTCAGCTGCCCAACAGTGAGGCTTCCCACTGGCAGAAAAAGAACCCGCAAAAAGCATAAGGAGTGCACCAGAGTGGTGGCATAAGGAGTGCGCCAGAGTGTGCCGCTGGCAACACTCGTTACACAAGTGTTGTATGGCACCATGCAGATGCCTTGCTGCACTTATGTAACAATGGCGGCACCTGTCTGTATAGGGTGCCGCCATTTTGACGCCCTCATCACATGCAAGGGACAAGGGGCGTCTAGAAGCGCCGCCCCTCGCACATGATGAGAGCATCCTTTTTGGCCCATCTGGACTGGACCATAGTTAGACAAGAGCACATTTCTGCTGCTTTGCTAATTTAGAACTAGACCCTAACAGGCTTGGCTTTGCCATTTTTGATATTTTGTTTGTTTCCTTAGCAAAGGCTGAAGCTTTAGGAAACCTAAATTACCCTACATAAACTCACACAGTTGGGTTATCCGTGCCTGCACAGTGCACCTTCTAGAATAGTTGTATAAACTTTTTGGCAGTAGCTCTGCCCACCCTTGTCTCTATCCTGTGCTCTTCCCGTTCATTTACCTCTGTTCCAAAAGATGCCACATCATTGTCGACAGTCTTTGAGACAGCAGATTGGACCCTTGTCTCATCAACATGTTTAGAATGTTTTCTCTTCTTGTTTCTTCTTCTCCACTCATTTTAGAGAGGAAGACTCGACTAGATGAGAACACTCCTTGCAAGACAGAACAATGCATTCAGGCATCACTCTAGGAACTGTCAGGATGGAAATGATGTGTGATACCAAGGGCTTTTGTTTCAAAGCTTCAGATGGTGCTTTGGTATTGAGATGCTGCTTTGTAAAAATGCAGTTGACAGCAGTCTTGGAGGCTGATTGTGGTAGGTAAACACTTGCTGTTTGAGGCTCTGACAGTTTTAAGACATTTTTGTAAAGGTGAACCTTTAGACGACACTTGGTTTTTCTATGTCTGAGGTGTAAAAGTCTTACAGTGAACACAACAGGAGCCTTGAATGGTCATCATAGCCTGGGAGCTCAGCCCCACAATCAACACACCTCTTGAAAGAGGAGGAAAACGGCATCACCAAACAAAAAGAGAAGAGCATGTCAGTAACCAATAAGAGCCAGCAAAGAAGTCCAGGCCAAAGAAGTCCAAGAGAGAGTCATAAACACATCAAGTCCATAACCAAAGATATTAGCCCATACTAGGGAAGTCTGTGATAACAGACAAATAGATGAAGAGGTAGTTGAGATAAGGGGAGGAAAAAAAACCCATTAGATATTTACTAGAAGTAGATGCTGCTGACATGGCAAATGAAAAGAAACTGAGGAAAATGAACAGGAACAGTGAAGGACAGTGCCAAAGGTGGATGGGTCTTCAGCCCAAAAGCTTATATAACTAGAATAGAAGATTCCAAAGGTGCACTGCACAAAGATAACCCAATTATATGAGTCACAGAGACCACAAAAAAGAAACTTTATTACTTCACTGTCAGTTTAGTTTCTTCCCTCTAGCTGAAGATTATTCCCAAAGATGTTAAGAACACCTTTTAGTTGTTCCCTGCAGGAGATCTTTGCCACTACTATAAGCAAACTACATATTACACTTACTAGCTTGAATCATTGAAAGCAGACCCATTGAATCAACTGTTGACTGTTGAGTCCAGCTGATTCAACGGATTCAATGCATCTACTGCAGTTGAGACAAACAACAGAACACAAACCACTAGCCTAGAATTCTATAGCCTAGAATTATTATTTTTTTCTTTTTCTTAAATCCATTAGAGGGAGGTTAGGCAGCTCAATCCATGGAGAGCCACACACTTCCCCAAATCCCTTCTACATGACAGTGGGTACTGGTGACAGATTAAAAAAAAAAAACCTGTAGGTACCAATGGATTTTGTTGTTGTTGTTGTTTTAACTATAACTTGCATCAGTCTGGAAGGGAAGAATTTCAGTGCATTTAGGTGGGGAGAGAAGGAACGCATCTCTCCATGGGCTATGGTCCTCCCATCCCTCTGCACTTTTAGTTATTTTTTTTAAAGGTAGACACATAGATCATGTAAAGATATATTATTAAGTACCAAAGTCAAAATCATTCCTGGCATAATATTTCTGGTTTCTATGAATGGTTCTGAAAGCTGGACAGTGAAGAGCACTGGCAGGGAGAAGACCAATTCATTTACAATGTAGTGCTGAAGGAGAGTTCTGGGGACACCATGGACTGCCAAAAAGCCTGGTAAGCCAAAAGGGGTTCAAGAGTAAATGAAGCTGGTATTCTCCCTAGAAGCCAAAATGACTAAACTGACTAAATAATTAAAATGATTAAATATATTGTATTTTGGACACTTCATGAGATGACATGACTCATTTTAGGAAAGATGTTAATATATTTCCAAATATCTTGGACAAGCTATTAATGCTTAGTAAAAAAAAAAAAAAAACCAGTAGGAAAAGAGGAAGGCCATCTTAAAGATAGATTGAGTCAATCAAGGAAGTTAGGATCCTGTGTTTTCAAGGACTATTGATGACCAGGGCTCATCTAATTCATAGAACTGTCATACATTAAAGCTGGCTTGATGGCAAATAACAACAAAGAAACATAGCTACATCCTATGCAATGTGGTAAGCAAAGATGTAGTTTGGAGCTCATTGAAATGTAATCGCCCAGTCAAATGGTAATTTTTCTCCAAACCTGTTGCAGGAAAGGAGGAGGAAGGCTAATACAGTTAAGGTCTATATGCAAAGCCAGAGGTCTACAGAAGAAAGCAGATTGTGAATATAGATTTGGAGGGAAGGGAAGTTATCTGATAGAGCCAGTGCAGATTGTGAAGCATCATCATTCTGGAAGAGAAATGTGGTTTTAAAAAAAGAAAGATTGAGGATGCATCTACACTATGAAAACAATACAGTTGACACCAATTTAACGCCATGACTCCATCCTATAGAATCCTGGGATTTGTAGTTTTGTGAGGCACCAACATTCTTTAGCAGAGAAGGCTAAAGACCTTGTAAAACTACAAACTACATATTCCAGGATTCTACAGTATGGACTACTGCACTTAAAGTGGCATCAAACTGCATCAACCAAAAGGGAGTGAGGCAGCAGGAAGAACATCCCATAAAAAGAAGAAACTGAAGAAACCCAGAAGATCAGAATACAGGAAAAAGATTCATGTAAAGAGGAATAAATATCTTTTGGAAATGCTAGATAGAAAGGGCCAGAAATTTAGCAGTGGCCTCAAACTGAGTGAAGGGAGAAAGAAGAAAGCAGGGATTGGTCACAAACTGTGTTCCTGGGAGGCAGGAAAAAGAACAGCTGTTGCTTCTAATGTGACAAAGAAATGGTGGGGAGGGTGGCAATAGTGGAGGCTGAGGATGCCCATAAAGAAGAGAGTGAAGGAACTTAGAAGAGCAGAATACATGCAAGACTCATATGAAAAGGAATAACTGCATAAGAGGTGACATGATTGCACTCTTTAAACACTTCAAGGCCTGTCACACAGAGTGGGGGGCAGGTTTGTTCTCTGCTGCCTCAGAAGGTAGGAGCAGGTCTAATAGTCTGACATTACAAGACAGTAGATTTCAAATGAACATTAGAAGGAACGTCTTGACAGTGAGAACGGTTTGGCAATGGAACCTAGAGAGGTGGTGGATATCTTGAAAAGAGACTGGTCAGCTACCTGCTGGGGATGCTCTAGACTAGCAAGAGATCTTGCACTGAGCAGAGATTGGACCTGACAGCCCATGAGGCCCCTTGTAGCTCTATGATTCTATGATTCTGTCTTTGGGTGGTGAATCTGCTGCAAGTTTTAGTGTAATCCTTAAAGAAGCTTGGAGATAGTGCTCAGCACCTTGGATAGTTCAGGCTAAAATTCAGAGTGGATTCATTGCCTCTTTGAATATAGTGGCTGGCAATTTGGGTGTGGTTGTGATGGTTAGAATGCCATTGGTATCATTTTGAGTCAGGATCACCTAAGACATTTTTCTGCCTGAGGTGAAGTGTGGGATGGCACCCCTTTCACATTTGATACTCAGACTGGACAGGCACATGGAGGACCTTTCCTCACTCTTATTGATGGAGCTGGAATTTCCTACTGCACCTGCACCTCAGAACAGCAGACTAGCTTAGTGAACACAACTCAACCTACAAGGCACACCCAGTTCTGTCCTCCAACATCTTGCTGTTGCCTCCACACCACACTCAGCATCTCTGCCACCTGAGACTGCTGCCTCACTTTGTTTATGTTAGGGATGGCCTTGTAGTCCGGGAGGCCAGTGAAGCATCCAAGAGGAAAAGAACTATGAGAAAAGACAAATTGCAGCATTTTGTTGTGAACTGCCATCAAGGTGAATTTGACTTATGAATTAGAGACCTCCAAGTCTCCCTATCATCAACAGCCATGCTCAGGTCTTGCAGACTCGGAAAACCCTCACTTTCTAGATTGAGAAAATCCACCTGTAATTCTCCCTCTTTCCCACTGTCTTCCACATTACCAAGTATATTGTCTTTTCTAGTGAGTCATGTTTTCTCATTATATGTTCTTAGCTTTTAAGGAGTTTTTTTGGGGGGGGGGCAAGGAAAGTGAGATATCGAAATACTAAATTAGATATAGAAGCTAACCATATGTAAAAAAAATCTGATTGAAGCCCACATCAGCTGAGTGAGTACAAGATACAGAAGGGATTGTTCAAGGAAGAAAGGACATCTGAGAAAGGAGAGATGTAGGAGTCACCAGCTGGACCAAAGAAACAGGAGAGTGGCCAGAGCCATGTAGTGGAACATTTGCTTTGCATGCAGAAAGTTATAAATCATTTCAGTCCCTGGCATCTCCTGTTAAAGGGATCTCCGACTGGAAGGACGTTTGTCAGAAAACCTGGAGAGTCACTACTGATCTGTCTATATATTATTTGGTTAGATCAGAGGTAGATAAAATTTGGGCCTCATGTGGCTTCTGAGCACCAATTTTATGGTTTTTGAAGCCCCTCTGGCAACTGCCAAAGTACCCCAGCCATTAAAATTTTTATTTTCCCCTCCATGAATTTTTTTGTTATTTTTCACCCCAGAAACTGGCCGATTCAAACTGAAAACTGGCTGCACAATGCCCCCCAACCCACTCACATACTGCCCTCCAAATCAGCCAAAATGGCAACCAGAATGTAGTTGTACAGCCCTCCAGGGGGCATAGAGGTGAAAATTAACCCCAGTTCCTCTGCAATTGTCCATTATTGTGATAGCAAATTGTTTGACCTGGCAAAAGGCAGCTGCCATTGGGGTAAGATATGGACAGGGTACATGTGTTGCCTCCAGATGCCACTGAACTATCACTATCATCATCCTTGACAATTGAGTCGCTTCTCCGTGGCATGCAGAGATTTGTACTGCTCTGCAATGGCCCACAGTACTCAACTAGCTTAAGCAAAAGGGAAACTGAGGAAGTAAATAGAAAGAGAAGAATAATTACAAGGGAGATTATGATAAGATATTTGTTTGTTTCTTGATTATGGTTCTGCTCTAGCTTCCCTAACACACAATGGGAATGAAGAGCAAAGATACTATGACACCCAAGGTATCCATGGCTGAGTAGAAAGTTCAAATCATGTTTACCCAGACCTCAGTTAGGGCATTTACAACACAAACATATTCTTGTGGTTATTCACATTTCCATCTCCCTGTAAGTGTGTGTAGGACTGAAGTTTTAGTATCATGGATGATTCTGGCTGTCTTTTCCATTTTTCACCAAGGATAGCCCCTACCTACATTAGTAAAAAGAAGCCCTGGAGTGATCTCTGAGACCAGGGTTAAGCCAGACATCGTGTATCATCCTCTGAGGCTGACAGAGTGACTTGCCCAAGGTCACTCAGTGATTGGGTGAGTGGCTGAGCTGGGATTCGAACCCTGGTCTCCAGAATCATAGTCCAATATTCAAACTACTACTCCACACTGGCTCTCAGCCCTCAAAGATGTGTGCCTGCAAATTAAACCCATTAAACCCATGCAGGATAGTCCATGCTATAGTATTACCCATTACCATGTATGGCTGTAAAATTTGGACAGTGAAGAAAGCTGACAGGAAGAAAATTAACTCATTTGAAATGTGGTGCTGGAGAACATACTATGAACTACTAAAAAGACAAATAGATGGATCCTAGAGCAAATAAAGCCTGAAATATCCCTAGAAGCAAGGATGACTAAACTGAGCTGTTATACTTTGACCATATCATGAGAAAACAGGACTCAATAGAAAAGACAATAATGCTTGGCAAGGTAGAAAGCAACAGGAAGATTGCATTCCAGATGGATAAACTCAATAAAAGAAGCCACGGCCCCAAGTCTGCAAGACCTGAGCAGGGCATGTTGAACTTGTTGGCTGCTAACAACTTCCAATGATCAAGCACAAAACAAAACATGGTAAATGCAAGATACATCATTGAGGGAAATCATGTCCTACAACAAAAAAGCATCTTTCACCACTTGGGAGAATATCTCTTTCAAAAAATGTGCTCGGTGTATTGTCTAGTTTGACCTGTACTTAGACCTTTAGAGTGGTTCTAGATAAGCCTTTTATCATGCCATTTCCTTGCCTCATTCACTGAATTTTACAGGAGCTTCAGAAGATAATCATCCTTCACTTGCCACACTCTCTCTCTCTTTAACCATTGCTTTCATCTTTTTCCTAACTGCAAAATATCTACAAAGGAGAACAGCTGCATAGTACCTTCTCACTGCTAGTGTGAGGATCTTTCCATCTGGAAATAATCTCAGGCAGCCACATGCAAGAACTATAGAGAAAGACCAACAATATAATTTGATATCAGAGGCAAGCAACCTGCATGCTTTCAGATGATGACTATAAAGTCAATCCTCCCCAACTATTGGCCGTGTTGGCTGGGGCTGAAGAGATTTAGAGTCTAACAAAATCTGGAGCACTACATGGCTAATATAGTTTTGTTCTGAGGCTGGATATGGATTTCAACAGAATCTGAGGCAAACAATGATACCTACAAAAGCAAAAATTCAGAATGAGCTAATAAAATTGTGGCAAATGTTAAGCTAGCAGTCTCATGAGATTTTAGTTTGTACAGATAAAACAGCAGGTAAGTCCAGCCAGAACAAGTGCTGCTAGAGGATGAATTTATGAAAGAAAATTAAAATTACAGTAATTGCTTTGTACATGCAGAATTCATTGAGTAACCAAGATGATCAAAGATCTGCAAACCAGGCCTTTTGAAGAATGACTTAGGGAGCTGGATATGTTCAGCTGGAGAAATCTTTAAGTACCTGAAAGGATGTTATGTAAAAGATTGAGCAAGCTTTTTTTCTGCTTCAGAGAGTAGAATACAAATCATTTTATTCAAATAACAATAAAAAAGAGATTCCACTGAACATTAGGAAGAACTTTGTTGTAAGCGTTGTTCGACAGTGGAATGGACTGCTTCAGGATTGGTAACTGACTCTCCTTGGAAATCTTCACACAGAGGTTCAATGGGCAGCCTTCAATAGTGTTTTAGTTGTATATTCCTGCATGGATGGGTTCAGAGTAGATGGCTCTTGGGATCCCTTAGATAGCATCTAAGATGCTATGATTCTATAATTTTGATTTCACTTTCAGACCAAACTATTGTAGGCTCAGGCAACCAGAGCAAGCTGTACTCTATGGCAGAGAGAAGTGATGACTGGGGATTCCAGGAGGAGGACAATGATGCTCCCTCACCAGATTTAGCACACGTAATGCAGAGGAGGTGTCATCTTGTCCTTTGCCTCAAGAAGCAAAGTGCCTTGGTCCAGGCTTGCAGGCTACACCTACTTGATCTGATTTTGAAGTAGATCACAATAAATTGTGGGCAGTGGTGTGTTGCAACATATTGCAGCTACCACTGTTGATGACATTGGCCTGTTACAGACTGCCAAAATAAAGCTGCTTCAGGTCTCTTTGGAGGTATGCTATTTAAATGATGCATGGGTCCTAAGAGTCCAGAGGTCGCGCCAAAGCCACACTCCATTCCTAAGCACTGGAGTGCAGCTTTGGTGCAGCTTCCGGATTCTTAGGATGCATGCATCATTTAAACAGCATACCTCCAAAGAGACTCAAAGCAGCTTTATTTTGGCAGTCTGTAACAGGCCATAATAAACTTTATTGGCATGAGAGCAGCCAAAGATGACATTTGATACCTAGCATACCAATGTTACTCAATTTTGGTGGACTCAGAAGTAGTATAAGAGTATCCATGTGCTTGCAGAAGTGATTGTTGTGAAATGCAAGCATTTGACAAAATTAAGCATATCAGCAAAGCATATCAGCTTTTACGCCAGACACTGAGAAATCCCAGAGATCCAAGCAGGGTTCAGGAAGGCAAGAGGCACTACAGACCACATTGCAAATATATGATGGCTAATGGAGCACACCAGGAATTTCCAAAAGATAATCAGTATGTGCTTTAAAGGCTATAGCAAAGCTTTTGACTGCATAGATCATGAAAGGCTATGGAATGCCTTTAAAGACATGGGCATGCCAACACATCTGTTAGTCCTGATGAGGACTCTGTACTCAGGACAAGAGGCTACTGTTAGAACAGAACACAGAGAAACAGAATGGTTCCCAATTAACAAAGGGGTCAGAGAACGCTACATCTTATCACCCTATTTGTTCAACTTATATGCAGAACATATTGTAAAATAAAAAAAGCAGGCTTGGGCAAAGAAGAAGGAGGAGTAAAAATAGGAGGAAGGAATATCAACACTCTAAAATATGCAGATGACACCATAATACTAGCAGAAAACCTCCCAGACCTGGAATAACTACTAAGAAAGATCAAGGAAGATAGTGCAAAGGCAGGCCTATTATTACTATTATTATTATTATTATTATTGAACATAAAGAAAACAAAAATAACGACAACAAAGAATCTTGACAAATTCAACTTCGACAATGGAGAAATAGAAATGGTAAAAAAAAGTTCTTATACCTGGGATCAAACTTTTATAGAAATGGGGACTGCAGTCAGGAAATCAGAAGAAGATTAAGAATGGGGAAGGTGGCTAGAACTGAGGACTTTGTACTCAGGACAAGAGGCTACTGGAACTAGAAAAATATTCTAAAATGCAAAGATAGACAACTGAGCACAAAACTAAGAATCATATAAGCCATTGTATTCCTTATTACTATGTATGGATGTGAGAACTGGACAGTGAAGAAAGTGGATAGGATGAAAATCAATGCATTTGAAATGTGGTGCTGGAGAAGAGTGCTGAGGATCCCGTGGATGGCCAAAAAGACAAACAAATGGGTCCTGGAGCAAATCAAGCCAGAGATCTCCTTGGAAGCCAAGATGACAAAACTGAGGCTGTTGTATTTCAGGCACATCATGAGAGTGGAAAAAACCATAATGCTAGGAAAGATGGAGGGAAGTAGAAAGAGGGGAAGGCCACATGCTAGATGGATGGACTCTATTAAGGAGATCATGGATATGAGTTTAAAGGACCTAAGCAGAGCAGTGGAGGACAGGGAGTCTTGGAGATGTCTCATCCACAGGGTTACCATGGGTTGAGATCGACGCAAGCGAGGGCAGTTAAGAACAACAAAACTTTTTGCCACATACACTATCCTTTATTGTCTTGTGATCACAAGAAGAGATTATTTTAGTGCCAGCACCAGTCTCTCAACCTCTTCATTGTTAACTGGTTTCAGGTTGACTTCAATTTGTTGTGACCCTATGAATGAAATACCTCCAAGTCACCTGTCTTAGAAGTCTTGCCCAGGTCCTGCAGACTCAGGATCGTGGCTTCCTTGATTGAATCTATCCATCTGGTATGTGATCTTCCTCTTTTCCTATCACCTTCTACCTTAAGCATTGTTGTCTTTTCTACTGAGCCTTGTCTTCTCATGATATGGCCAAAATATCACAGTTTCAGTTTAGTCATCCTTGCTTCTAGGAAGAGTTCATATTTGATTTTCTCTGGACCCACTGATTTGTCAATTTAGCAGTCCAGAGTATCTGCACAACTCTTCTCCAGCATCACATTTCAAATGAGTTTATTTTCTTCTTATCTTCTTTCTTCACAATCCAGCTTGTACAATCATAGATAGAAAATGGAAATACAATGGCATAGAAAGTCCTACTTGTAGTGTTCACTTCAGTATCTTGTCTAGTTCCTTCATAGCTGCCCTTCCAAGTCATAGTCTTCTCTTAATTTCTTGACTGCCATCTCCATTCTGATTAACAACTGAGCCAAAGTAAGAGCCAGCATGGTGTAGTGGTTTCAATGTTGGAATATGACCCTGGAGACCATAGTTAGAATCCCTGCTTGGTCATGAAAACCCACTGGGTGACTGCAAGTCATAGTCTCAGCCTCAGAGGATGGCAATGGCAAACCTCCTTTGAAGAAACTTGCCAAGAAAAGTCTGCGATAGGTGTTCCTTAGGGTCGCCATAAATCAGAAATTACTTGAAAGCAAACAATACTACACCACAAAAGTATGGAAACTCTTGAATTATTTCAATGACTTCATTGTCTACTTTAACATTATGTAAGTCACCTGTGGTCATCATTTTTGTTTTATTAATGTTCAGCTGTAACCTTGCCTCTGCACTTTCTTCCTTGGCTTTCTTCAATAATTATTCCCAGTCTTTGCTATTTTCTGCTTACAGTAGTATGATGTCATCTGTATGTCTTAAATTGTTGATGTTCGTTCCTTCAGTTTTCATGCTTCCTTCCTCCAAGTCTAATCTTGCTTTACATTTGTTATGTTCAACGTACAGATAGGGTGATAAAATGCAGCCTTCCCTGATCCCCTCACAAATTGGAAACCATATAGTTTCTCTTATTCTGCCTGATGGTAGCTTCTTGTCCTAAGTACAAGTTATGCATCAGGAAAATCAAACCTTGTGACATAACCAGTTCTTTAAGAGCAATCCATAGTTTTTCATGATCTACATAATGAAAGACTTTGCTATAATCTATAAAGCACAGCTGATTTTCTTCTGAAATTCTTTGGTACACTCCATTTTCCAATGTATATTAGCAATGTGATCCCTCGTGTACTCCATTTTCCAATATATATTTGCAATATGATCCCTCGTGCCTCTTCCTTTCCTGAGCTCAGCTTGGATATCTGGCATTTTTTCACTCCATATATTGCAAAAGTATTTATTGTAGAATTTTGAGCATCACTTTGCTTTCATGGGAGATTAATTGAATGGATCTATGGTTACTGCAATCACTGGTGTCCTCTTTCATGGGGATTGGAATGTATATTATTTCCAGTCTGTTGGCTATTGTTTTCCATATTTGCTGACAGATTTTAGTTAAAATTAGAGTAAATTCTGTCTTTGTAACCTGAAACGTTTCTTTTAGTACACCAGCTCTTTCTCTTCAATCTGTGAAAATGGATCTAAAATAGACAAAGGCTTTCATGGCTGGCATCCATGGGTTTTTTTTAGGTTTTGGGGGGGCTAATGTGGCCATATTCTAGAAGATTTTCTTCCTGACGTTTTGCCAGCATCTGTGGTTGATGCTGGCAAAATGTCAGGAAGAAAATCTTCTAGAACATGGCCACATAGCCCAAAAAACCCACAAAAACCATTATCTAAAATAAATTAAAGCACATTTTACTCAATAAGGAAGGAATACAATGTTTGGGGCTATTTAGGTAAGAAATATGGTGAGTAAAACTGGACAGACATGATACAAGTATATAAAATATCACTCAATGGGGAGAAAGCTTATTGAAATTTTTCATTATACTGTGTGAGAATAATGTAAGACTCATACCAAAAAGAAACTTTTAAGCCCATTTCTGCATAGAGCAGACATGTGAAAATGTGGATGTTGCTTTTTTTTTCCAGTTTTATAAAATACATTGACAAATTTGGCCAAAATCCTCAAAGATTTCAGTCCTTTTAAAGATAATAATTTATTTCATATTAACCTCTGTAGAAGGTCTGAAATATATTAATAAGGAAGTCAAACTGGATTCAGTCCTGATTTCTGCCACACTACTGCTGAGATATATAAGGGCTTCTGTTTGAAAGGTGTGAAATGTAGACTTGGGCACATGTTTGAATCAATTCTGATTTTTGTTTTTAATAGCTGCCTGTCTTGCATTTATGTCTGATTAACAAACTAAAGCTGTTATTACAGGTTTGGTTCCAGGTATTTACAATACCATGTAATGAAGTAACCCGCTCATATAGACCCTGCCTAGTCTTGTTCACTATCTTTCTCTTTTGAACCACATAGTAGCAAAATATGGAAAAGCAACTTTTCTGGGATATAGTTCCCAGAACCCCCTATGCTGGTGGGTCTGACAATGCGATTCTGTGAGCTGTAGTCCAAAAAAGTAACTTTCCCAAGAAGTGCAGATGAGCAAGTACCAATAATATAAAGATTATAGAGACTGCAGCCAGGAGCATGTAGTTCCATTTACTCCACCTTTCCACCATCACTATTTACTTCTGCAGAAGTCTTTGAATTTATCCACAATCATATCCATAATCAGCAGGCCCATTAATCTTCAATAGACACTCTCTATAGTAGCAGTAATTTTTTTTTAATCATCAATAGACACTCTCTATAGTAGCAGTAATTTTTTTTTAATCATCCCAGTGCTTCTAGATGTATCAAACACAGACAGCGCCTTATACTGAGTCAGATCATTGGTCCCTCTGAGTATTATCTACACCAGAGATGGGAGTCTGTGGCACTGCAGAGGCTTTTGGACTACAGTTTCCTTACCCCCCCCCCCCCCGGCATTGGTTATGCAAACTAGGACTGATGGAAATTGCAGCCCAACAGCCACTGGGAGGACCTATATTTGCCACTCCTGGGGTCCTCTCACACTACACAGTTATAGCACTATGATCCCACTTCCGCTGCCATGGTTCCATTCTGTGGAATACTGACATTTGTAGTTCGATGAGACACTAGAGCTCTCTAGCAGATAATATGAAATACCCCCTCTCTAAACTCCAAATCCAGAGGTGGATCTCATAGGTAGAGCTATGGCTGTTAAAGCATAGTGTTATAATTATGTAATGTGAAAGGGCCCATGATCTATGCTGATGGGTGCTAGGTCTCTTGTGAGCTCCAATGCATATTTCATAAATCTCACCTGAAGATGGCAGAAAATAAACCTAGGACCTTCTATATGCCAGCTAAATGCTTTACCACTGAGTTACAAGCCATCACCTATTCAGGAAGCAAAGAATATTACCAGTTTTACTTTGTGTCTAGCAGACCGGTTCCAAGCAACATTTCATAAGATCTGTCATAAAGCTTCTGTCATGATGGGACAACTCTTCCCCTTAACACTGGTTCTAGGCTATGGCTACAGCCTTGGCAGCATATCTTGTCACTCCCATCCCAGCAGACCCAGAAGAACGTTATTTCTTCATGTCTTTCAGGTCCATTGGAGTAACAAAACCTAGTACAGCAATGTTTCTGTGTCTCATTCTCCTGGTGAAATGTCAGGAATAAACTGTTATAGAACATGGCCACATGGCCCAAAAACCCCACAAAAAAACAAACAAATGGAATTGCTTTGCTAATCCCTTTGGTGCTCTATTGTCAGCATGATTTGTTGGTTTCTTGCCTTCTTAATATAATTTAGAAAGTGGACACCATTTTTGGACCCTTGCGGGGACCCATTATCCTCATCTGCATAATTATGAGAGCTATACAGGAATGTCTCACAGACTCCTGGTCTTATAAATTTAATGCTAACATTTATTGCTGTGGGACATACCTAGCAACCCCGCTAGCTCTGAGAGTCTACAGTTTGTTCTCCTATTTATGAAACAGAAATATAGATGGAAGTGGATGAATGCAATTTCCCTGATAGAATCTATTTCCTTAAGGTTTTTGTTGGACAGATATTAACAGCAGGATGACAGCCATCCATAGGGTTGCATACTCTTGAGCTGTGTAAGAACATACTGGTTCATGTGGAGGGCAGTTAGCAGAATATTCATGGCTTCCTTGCTCAGGGCTGTCATCATGAATATGAGGGTAGAGATCATATGTTAGCTTAGAAAGGATTATTAAGATCACAGTCATCAGCAAGGCCTTTGCATTAGTCCAAGCGTTCAGTTGAGGAGCCATACAAAATGGCGCCAGTGCTGGCTCTAGGTGCTTTCTGCTGTCCCTGGGAAGGAGGCCAGTGTGCCTGTCTCTCTTTGCAGAGTCCGTGGCAAAGATCCAGAGAGCCTTCACATCAGAGCCATCATAAGGTTTCCTGTCTGAGGGCCTGACAGAAGCAGTGGGTCCCCAACCGCTACCAACTCTTAGGCTTCCGGCCGGGGCTCCAGCCTGAACCCCCCTGTGCTATCAGCTCCACACCAGATGCTTTTCAGGATACTGTGGTAAAACTGTACAGGGCACAAGCTGCAATTTGGGGTTTTATTCGATGTCATTCACGAAGACAAATTGAATGGGGTGAGGGTAGTGGGTGCGAGAGAGAGGAAAAAAGATGCCCTGCCTTGTCATTGCCTATTATTCATTCTTGTTTTTCTCTTTCATATGCAGAAAAGAAGTTCCCTAAACATATTTGTGCTAGGGGCTGGAATTTGGGGGAAATCTGAACAATCTGGCTAGGAAGGGGCTGGACAATTTTTCCTAGAATGAACTATGACCATATTGGCTCTTTTATTTCTCCCCCTAGTGGTCAAATTCAAGCCACTGCACCTTCTGGGCATGGATCAAAACTTGAGCTCTGTAGAGAAGACAAAACAAAAAGAAGAAACATTGTTTGTTGTTTCCCCCCCCAAAGAATAACATATAACAAGGTCACAAACTCAGGCCCTCAAGGGACCCAGGCCCTTAACAAACAGAAAGGTTTAGCTATACTGTCATAATACTGTAAATTATCCACTTCTTTCCCTGTCATGGAAAGGCCTGATTATTACCTGTAATAGTTTTGTGTCCTTTGGAGATCTGTGCTTCAACATAGAAGAAGAAAAAGCACCTCCAAAGTGCTTTTAAAATCTTTCATTTAGCTCTGTTGTGAATCACATTCAAATGAATCTCCATCTGAGACATGCCATGTGCTGCATGCAAGAGGGTCAGGCAATCAAGAAGAGATGTTTTCATTAGAAACATCTAACAAAATACACTTGGCAACATTTGCTTCTACTTTCTTCCACAAGAGGAGGAACTATTTGGAAGCATTCTGCCCACTTTCCACTTCACCTGCTTCCAGCCAATGAAACCCTGTCAGTCACCAAGCTGAGTGTGAGTTCACACAGGCTAACAATTTATAATTCAGTTGTGCACAACAGGTTGTTTGGGTTTGTAAGTAAGGAAGCAAAAAAGAAAGAAAGAAAGAAAGAAAGAAAGAAAAGCTTTCTCTGCTCAAAGTTCTACTCAAATTGAGTCTAGGAACCTGCAAAGGAACTGTGGTGGGCAAAAAGAGAGATGCAGAAGGCAATATTGGATTTAGAACCAGACATTTAGAGGATGTTTTAGGTTGGAGATAAACTGAACAGCTAAGATCCCTGTCTTGGTCTTTAGCTCAACTATTTGATTAACTAAACTGCAAGGGTTTAGACCCAGCCTGTAATATTATTAATTGCTCCATGCCTTCTGAAAAGGGAGAAGGAAATAATGATGAGTAACTCTTAACTGCTGCTATCCAAGTGCTCACTTGTGAGTACCTTATGTTGGTGTCTGTACTCATGTCCCATGTTTCTATTTGCAAGGAGATAGCCAGATAATTCCAGCTCTTTTAAGGATACCTAATAATATTCCTACTGTCTTGTCTCCTAACAGTTTACCCTTGACAAGATTGTCTAGTTGTGACCTATTGTAGGAGACGGTGCTCATCTCCATTACTAAGCCAAAGAGCCAGCGTTGTCAAAGTCCACTCTATGGTCATGTGACCAGCATGACTGCAGAGGATGCTGTTACCTTCCCACTGAAGTGGTACCTACTTATCTACTTGAACTTTTATATGTTTTCAAACTGCTAGATTGGCAGAAGCTGGGACAAGTAATGGGAGCTCACTCTGTCACATGGCACTCAGGCCTCAACCTGCTGACCCACCAATCTTGCAATTGTCAGAGTCAGCATATTAACTGCTGAGCCATCGCATCAATTGTCTCCTACACACTGCTTTATGCAGAATAGAAAATGCACACTTTTCACAACACATTTATTGAGGGAAAATGAGCATGTGAAACAGCTATGGGCAAGGCAATTTTATGTTTCATAATAAATGCCAGCAAAAGTGTCAGTGCAGATGCATCCATGATATCCAAACTGTTAATGAGTACTGTGAGATGGGGAGGGATATTAAAAAGTTATAATTGATCATTATTCTCCAAATAATTCTTTTAAGGATCTCTTAGCGCAATTAACTGCTTGCTGAGGCTAAACTAACTGAAGAGTACAATGCTCTGGACTCTAGGTGGTGCAGAATCACTGTTCTTTACCAGACGCAAAGCTCTGTTGTGTTGGTCCAGGAGGTGAACATCCTTCTAAAATTAAGTAAGGATCAACCAAAATATCCCAGAATATTGGGCAAGCTTTTGAGTTCTCCAGAATTGACAAACAGTCTAGGTGATACCAAAAGTAGGAGATGGTGGGACATGTGAACTAAAGTATAGAAATTAGGCCAGATATTATGGCTATGAGGTCTGTATTTCTGAGTTAGACTCAAAACTGAGATGGCATCCTGAATGAAATAATCACTGCTTGGTGATGATTATAGTCAAGATTCTGGGATAAAGAAGTAATGACCATACACAGAGGGTCACTGCTTTGTCCCAAATTCCTCCACATAACTTAATACCTATTGCAACTATTTGATATCTATTATAGTTATTAGTACTACAGTTAGCCCTTGGAATTGGCGAGGGTTAGGTTCCATTCCCTCCCACCCCATGGTTTGAAAAAATGTAGATGATTGTGCCATATAATTAAATAGCGGTGATATGAACACAGTGCTTCAGTATGTCCACATTCACTTCACCACCATTTAATAATATGGGGTGTGACCATCATTGAATTTGTGGATCTGAAGCCCACAGACCTGAAAGGCCAACTGTACATCTACAACTTGGTAAGGACCTTCAAGTCAGCTTTGACTTATGGCAACTCTATCTATCCTAGGGTTTTCATGGCAAGATTTATGCAGAGGAGTGGCTATGGCTTTCCTGTAATGCTGTGAGAGGATGACGTGGCCAAGGTCACCCAGTAGGTTTCTATGGCTAATGGGGCATTTGAACCCCAGTCTCCTGGAGCTAGTCCCGCACTGAAACCACTACAGCATGCTGGCTCCCACCAATATTTTTTAGCACAAATTAATTACTTCAGTCTGTGATCTCTTTTTAAAAACATTTTCTAGTTTCACAGCTGGAAGGTGTAAGAAGATCACACTGTATGTACTTGTTGCCTTGGAAGATTTGTTCTAAAATTTAAATATTTATGATAAGTATAATTTGTATCTTTTCAGTCTATGTATAGCGGTCCATACAAAAATATCAAATTTGCTTGGTTTAGACCAAGATTCTGAGACAAAGAGGTATTGCCCATACACTGAGGGTCACTGTTTTGTCCCCAAATCCTCCACATAATTGTGTTATGTGGGAATTTGGGGAAACTGCTTTTTAGACTGCAGTTCCCAGAATACTCTAGCCAGCATGGCCACTTGCCATGCTTACTGGGGAATTCAAGAAATCTAGTTCAAAAAAGTAGCATCTCCAAATTCTTATGGGGAACATGTGTAACATCTGGATGTTGTCAGAACACAGTACCATCAGCTCTAACCTGTGTAGCCAATGGATGAGAATCTTACAAGATGTAGGGCAACACATTCCCCATCCTGATTTGGATACTTCCTTATCCAGAATATGACTTTCTTCTTCTGTAAATAAAAATAGCCTGCAGTAACTATGTGCATGTCATGATATCTATAAAGCAAAGTACTAAAAAGAAAAAGAAAGATCTATAAAGCAAAGTACTAAAAAGAAAAAGAAAGGCTATGTAGAGTATTCTCTCAAGGAAGGAAATTACCATCTGATCCCTCTTTTGATCTGAAGATCTTTAAGGGGCAAAAAAAAAAAAAAAAGATGTGAAAGGGCTTAGTTTCTTCTGTCTCTAGTGTCACTTTATTTTGATTATAAAATACAGACTCTGAAAGCTGATCATTAACAAAAAAAAATCAGGTGCCTCATCTTACCATAGCAATTTAAAGTTTCAGAGAGGATGACAAAATAAGGATGGTGTACTTCCTTGATTGATTGATTGATTGATTGATTGATATCCCACCTCTCTCCCAGTACAGGGACTCGAGGCGGCTAGACAATGCGTCCTATTATTATTCACTTACTGCTACATTTTCTTCTCAAATGATATGTTTAAAATTAAAAGTTTGCTCCAACACACAATTCTACTTTCACAAATGATACCTTTATCTCAGGGAGAAGCCATGCCTAGAATTGGTAAGGACTGAACTCTGGTATTTTCTCTGTGCAAAGCATGTGCACAACCACTGAATTATCATTGGTGTGATTTCTTAATTTTCCAGAGAAACAGTAGTTAGGGCTTGTTGGGTAGTGCAGCTGTAGAAATTAGGAAAGCTATGAAGGAATCCTGTCAGCTTGATAAAGAAAGTATTCGAAGTACTGTGCCTATAAGGCCTGTGGCCCTGGTATGCGAAGAGGCCTGTGAGCACATGTCTTGCATATATGTTGTTGGGTGGCCACGTTGTGCCAAAAGCCAGCAATCTCTGGAAGAGACTGCCACTCCTTTCACTCCGCTTTTATGCTAGTATTTGGGTGATTTCCTTGTGCCTTTAATGTTGAGGCAAATTAGAGGCCTTTCAAACCAGAGCAGAGCTTGAACAAGCCGGACCCTAATCACTGACTCTCTGACTCCCACAAAGGCCTGGCTTTAATTGCCCATGACATGCTAATCTGCTGGACTGACTCAAACACTCCTTTATCTGTGTGCCTCTCACTGCCCTCCTCCTTTTGCTCACAGCTGCCCGATCTCCACCATTTCTGTTTGCCATTTGCTCTGACCCAGCTTGTGAGGGGACTTTCTGGCCTGAAGGAGCTCATTTTCAAAGACAGAAGAAGCCCTGTTGCAGCTTACACGCAACCTTGTCTCCACTCTTTGTTCTGCGCATTTGTAGAGGCACCAGCTAGAAGAAATGAAACTTTCCATCTCTTTTTGCAAGTGTTTTTGTTTGAGCTTCTTCCTTACGGCTTTCCTGGATGGGTCAGGGAGCATGAATTCAGATAGCCCTGAATGTAGCCAAAGGGAAGGTGATCCTCCATGTTTGAGCTCTCTAGTGGCCATGTCTCTTCCTTTGCTGGAAAAAGGTTGTAATGGATTGGGAAGTTGTAGGCTCCATGTCCTCATGCCTGAAGAACCTGTAACATTTGAGGAAATTCAGGATGTCCCTCCTGGAGACCAACAAATGGAATTCAAACAGGTGATCAAACACACTGGAGATCCCAACAAACAAGGCTCATCGAGGGCTAGGACCCTGATGGATCGACTCAGCTTGGTGGAAACCAAAGTGGTTTCCATGGCATCAAACCTGCAAAAATTACAAGAGGAAAACAGACTTAATCTGAATCGCCTGGAGGAGCAAATCAGCTCCCTGGCTGCGCTTTTGCTGGGGATCCTGTCTGGCTGCAAATTGCCTTGCAGCGAATCAGTCTTGAAGACTTCCATTTTGGGTGAGTACATGTGGGCACCTTATCCCCCATTCTCTTTCTCTTTTGAAGTGTTAGAGTTATCTGAATGATCTGAACCTCAATTATTGCAATATACAAAGTTTAGGGGATTTGGGTCTGGTGAGGGCCTGGAGATGAGATAGCTGGGTCTATTTTATTGAGTGCAATAGCAATAGCAAGTACATTTCTATACCACTTATCAGTGCACTTAAGCACTCCCTAAACGGTTTACAAAGTGTAAGTTAATTGCCCCCAACAAGCTGGGTCCTCATTTTAGCAATCTCAGAAGGATGCCAGGCTGAGTCAACCCTGATCACCCTTGCTGGTACTGAACTCACAACCTTATGGTTTTGTGAGTAAGTGGCTGCAGTACAGGCATTTAACCACTGCACCATCAGGGCATACATGAAATAAGCAGGTAACCTCATAAGGAGTGACCAAGACAGCAAGTAGACATCGAATTAATAGGGTGATATGCTGAATGTCATCTAATGGAATTCCCCATCATGATTTATTATCTTTTATTAGCTACATTTATAAGCTATCCTTCATCCCTATCATTAAGGGTGTTGACAGGGGGTGATTCACTCAATGTCACTAAGGTGTTCCATGGCACCCAGATCTCCTGAGCCCTGTCCAACACTCTGGTGTTTATCACACTATACTCTTATAGTGCTACTATTCCACTTTAACTGCTCTAGCTGCCTCCTGTTGCATTCTGGGATTTGCAGTTTTAAGGAGGTATTTAGAATTCTCAGGCAGAGCTCTGCCTGAGAATTCTAAATACCCCTCCTTAAAAACTGCAATCCCAGAATGCAACAGGAGGCAGCTAGAGCAGTTAAAGTGGAATAGTAGCACTATAAGAGTATAGTGTGATAAACACCTCTGATTACTACAGCATACTGATTGTCACAGTTCTGTGTTTATGCCTAAACTATTCCTTGGTCTAAAGAGAGGTTTATAAAGCAAAGTAATCTCATATTACCGTAATGCGAATGAATCTGAACCTCCTTCTTTGGAGGTCTTTAAACAGAGACTGGATGGCCATCTTTCAGGGGTGCTTTGATTGTGAATTCCTGCATGGCAGGGGGTTCGACTGGATGCCCCTTGTGGTCTCTTCCAACTCTATGATAACACAAAAAATGGTGAAGGGCTGCTGCACCTGAGCAAAAAAAAAAGCTAACCTTGCTGGTGGTTATCTTAAAAAGCAATAAAAGCAAAGAGGAGGATGCAGAACATAGTGTAGACATGACTGTTGTAAAATGATGGTCAGTAGTGTTTATTTATTTATTTATTTTTCCATTGCTATGCTCTATTTCTCCCAGAAAGGGACCCAAGGTGGCTTGCTGATAAAATCATTTAAAAACTTTACAATAAAAAAATATTGTAAAAACTGGGGGGAGGGGGATGTTGCTCTTGGGTGCAGTGAAAAAGGTTATCACATCAGTAGTGTCAAAGTCAGATTGAATGGCCAAGTCCATGTTCACCTCTGCTTGAAAACTTCCTGCCTTCTATTGACATCCTGGCAGTTATCCAAGAAATAATTTGGCTACTGCAGTGAAGAAAAATACTAGAGAGGCTCACTGCTGTATGTTCTAGCCATCCCATAAGCTGTCTGATGATGTTCTCCGAAGAACACAATTATCCCACTGTTCACCATTTCCTCCAAGGGGATTTTAGATATTGCCCTTTGCCAGCCAACATCCTCCCAACCATTTCAATTACACAAGGGCAACAAAGAGATGAAGATGCTGAGACTGGAGGGAGAGCAATACAATGCAAACTCAAGACATTTTTTTCTGCCTGAGACAGAGCAGCAAATGATGGTCCTCACTCACCCAAGTTAAGCTGCATAATAGACAAAGGCAAACAAATTCTTCTTCCACCTACATCAAAAGATTCTACATAAGCAGCACTTCCATCCCTAGCAATACAGTACAATAATAACAAATCACAATTTCCTCACTTTCATGACTAATGTTAGGGCCAGCCCTAGGCCAATGTAACACCAGATATTTTGGTCCCTTTGGGTAGAACAGCTCCTTACCCATGAAGGCAGGCAGTGAGCAGCTCCCAGCTGTTTCTGGTGCTGGGGCAGGTATGTGTCTGTAATGAAGTCTCATGGCAGAAGAGGAGGAGATGATCAACTAGAACTGTTCATCAGTTCCCCAGGGGCCATGGATTAAGGGTGGACAGCTGTGGCCCTCTAGATCAGTGGTTTCTAGCCATTGGTCCTCCATTTGTTTTGGACTTCTGTTCCCAGAACCAAGCCAATTTGGCCACTTATGGGAGCTGAAGTCCAGATCATTTGGAAAACCAAAGTTTAGGAACCACTGCCTAAATGTTTTCCCCCTCCATTTCTCAACCATCAGAGACAGCACAGCCAAGAGTAAGCAATTATGGGAGTTGCAGCTCAAAACATCTGGAGAATCATAGTGCCAGCCCACCACTGATAATCTCATAGATCTTGTAACTGAGGTTTTAGATGTCAGATGCCCAATGTGTATTTTTCAATGCATCTCTAAACACCTGCAGTAATATGTTTCAAGAGGGCCACCATGGTGTAATGGTTAGATCATTGGACAACAACTCTGGATATTAGGGTTTGACTCCCCGCTTGCCCATGGAAATACATTGGATGACCTTGGGTGAGTCACACACACTCAGACCCAGAAAACCTCATGATAGGGTCGCCTTAGGGTCACCATATGTCAGAAATGACTTGAAGGTACACCACAACACATGTTTCAAATGTTTTGCAAAACTGTATTAAGAACATAAAACTAGAATAAAGCAGTTATGAGTGATTGAATGTGAGTTTTGTAGAATTTTGTAGCAACCTCACTGATTCCAAATGCTTTCACAGATTTAGGCAAAGAGCACAAGACTGAGGAAACGACAGCACTTTTGGGTTAGTATAAATCTACAATATCTCATTTCTTCTCTCACATTTCTGCAAGATGCATGGTACCTTGGGGAATACATTAGTCATAGGAAGAAAAAGTGTACCTTTAATTTTTATTTAAATCCCACCTTTCTCTCAGTATGAGATTCAAGGCAGAAATTCAAACAGACCTGAAATTCTGGAGAGTTTCTACTACTTTACATCCACATGTTGGAAATATAGCCCAGACAGGTAGAGATTGATCAGTATCACGCAGGTAGAAATCTAGTAGACGTGGGACTGATCCACATGATCCTTACCCCTTAATAGAGACCTCCCCTGATCAATTTATCTAATAGCACAGACCTCCACAGTCCAGGTGTGGGAGACAATGACCCTATTGGCTGGGAACAGCAATAGCAAGTACATTCCTATACCACTTATCAATGCACTTAAGCACTCCCAAGTGGTTTACAAAGTGTAAACAAATTGCCTGCAACAATCTGGGTACTCATTTTAGCAACCTCGGAAGAATGCAAGTCTGAGTTGAGCTTGAGCCCTTTTGCTTTTATTGAACTCACAACCTTATGGTTTGTGAGTGACTAGCTGCAGTACAGGCCATTTAACCACTGCACCACCAGGGCTCCTATAGCACAACTGTAGCCCAACACATCTGGAAGTCATCAGTTTGGGAAAAGTCACAATGGGAAAGCAAGATAGAAAGTGGTGTTCTAAGACTAGACAAAGGGTTCAGTGTTACTCTCCAAATACTCCAAAAACACAGATAACCCACTGTGCTGGATTTGTGCATTGGGGCTTACCATACTAGGCATCATGCTTTTACATCCTGTCACTAGGAAGCTATTCTCCACCATTAACACATGTCTAATTTTCCCTTTACCATATTCCTGTATCGCAAGAAAGGTTCCCTGGGTTTTTTTTCTGTTTAGTTTTTTGTGGACTTTTCGGGCTGTGTGACCATGTTCTATAAGAGTTTATTCCTGACATTTCGCCAACATCTGTGACTGGCATCTTGAGAGAATGGTTTTTCTGTTTCTTTACCATATTCTTTGCTTACAGTATTGTGATTTCTAAGGCTTGCAAAAACCATACCCAGTGTGCAAACTATAGACCTATTTCTTTAATAAACATTGATGCTAAAATACTAATTGCTATCCTTGTTAACAGTCTCCAAAAAGGTTAGCAGTCCTAGTCCATGAAGATCAGGTAAGATTTATTCAATACAGGCAAGGACTTCAAAATTGTGATTGGTTGTTGACTTGATTGCTTTGAATGGGGAGAGATTTTGTCAGCTTGCTGTTCTTCCCTTAGATGCTGGAAAAAGTGTCAACAAAGTCTATTAGCAGTTTATCTTTGCTACATTAGTTACATTTGGATTCCCTTGAGAATTTTTTGAATGGATTAGGATTATTAACTTCCCAAATCCTGAACATTCACTTAGTATTTTTTTTCTGCATTGTAACCCTTGAAACCAGTATCAGATCCAGTCCACACTGCAGGAATAATCCAGTTTGACACTGCTTCAATTGCCCAGGCTCAATGATAGGGGATTCTGGGAACTGCAGCTTTGTAGACCTTTAGCCTTCTCTATCAGAGAGCGCTAGTGCCACAATAAACTACAATTCCCAAGGTTCTCTAGCATTGAGCTAGGGCAGTTAAAGCAGTGTCAAACTGGATTATTTCTGAAATGTGGATTGGACCTCAGACACAGTTGTCCTTTTTTCTCTTCTTACATATGATCTGTCTTTGGAAACTTTGACCTGGGCCACTAGATAAAATAATAATAATAAATAATGTATGATTCTTTAGAAGTTAAAATTATTCTTTATGAAGGTGATCTCTTACTATTTATTTCATAGAGGGATAGATTTAAATAGATTGTGCAGACCAAGATCTTGTATTTCCATTGCCAGAGTCCTATTATTTGTTATAGCTGTTTTTTACTTCATACTTGCAGTGGAACCCTCAGAGAAATCTGAACACATACATCCTCGAGATTGTGCTGAGATCCACAAACAGGGCATCCAAGACAATGGGATTTACACCATCCAGCCCATTCCTCTCCGACAACCTTTTGAGGTAAGGTAGGTAGTTTGAGAATAATAAAAGAGAATGTCTGTCAGAATCAAAGTGTCATGAAACAGAGACCTAAAAAATGGGCACATGTGCTAAAAGGAGCATAGTGGTGGTGCAGCACTGGGTAATCTGCTTTCTAAAACATGCTAATTTATATGTGTCCATGTGTTTGAAGCCTGCAATACCAATTTCCATTATTAGGTAGTAGCTTGAGGTCAGTATAATTTGATGAAGGGAAAATAATCTGAGGGTCATGAGATAAAAGCCTGCTCACTGCCCCTTTCTCCATCTCTGTTCACTGTGTGACTAACTAGACAAACATCCCTACACTGAAGATGCACAGGAAAAGACTATGTAGCTTCTAGAGAATTAAAAATACTAAGCAAATGTTGCAAAAGTGAGAGAAACGGTAATTTAGTGAGACCTATTTTGTTTTTTGTTGTGTGCCTTCAAGTCAACTCTAAGATGAACCTATCATGGGGCAAAATTTGTCCAGAGGAGGTTTGTCATTGCTTTCTCCTGAGGCTGAGAGCATGTGATTTGCCCAAGGTCACCCAGTGGGTTTCATGGCCGAGTGGGGAATTGAATTCAAGTCAATTCCAGGTCTCATGAGTCATAATCCAACCCTCAAACAACTACATCCCACTGGGTGAGACCTGTTTTACTCCTCTTTAACTCCTCTCATGATAGGCAGTGTGGAGCAGCGGTTTGGGTGCTGGCTAAGACTTCAAGAGACTCTCTCCTTGGTCATGGAAACTCACTTGTTGCCCTTGGGTGAGTCACACACTCTCAGCCTCACAGGAAGGCAATGGCAAACCCTTTCCAAAAAGATCTTGCCAACAAACTCTTGTGATAGGGTTGCCTTAGAATCATCATAAATTAGAAATGATTTGAGGGTACCTGCCAGAAAAAAACTACACCTCTCAAAGTTATACTTACTAGTTCCTGTGAGCAGGTGATTGTCATTAATCCTCATAAAGCATGCAGTATACCCAGAAAGAACAACTTTATTACAGTTGGCCTTTGTTATTCATTGGGGTTTGGTTCCAGGATGTCTCCCCCCCCCCCCCCCGCCCAGTGGATACCAAAATCCATGGATGCTCATGTCCCATTAGATACAATGGCACAGTAAAATTGTGTCCCTTATATGAAGTGGCAAAATCAAGGTTTGCTTTTTGAGATTTATGTATTTTGAAGATTTTCAAACTGTGGATGGTTGAATCCATCAATAAAGAATCCGTGGATACAGAGGGCAGACGGTGTGAGTACTGCAAGGAGAAAACCTCAAGTACAGGAGATGATGTCATGGCATAATTATACAAGCTAAAAAACCAAAAGAAAGGGCTTTGGGGGTGCTCTAGAATAGGGATGAGGAAACAGTGCTCCAAATGCTATCAACCATAGCCAACATAGCCAACAATGAGATAGTGGGAGTTGTATTCAACATCTGGAGATCTACACATTCCTCACCCTTGCTCTATCCCTGTCCCTTTATGACCCTCCTGTTCTGTATTATCAGGCATATTGTGATATGGTAACTGACGGTGGTGGCTGGACAGTGATCCAGCGCCGGCAGGATGGTACTGAGGACTTCAACCGGACATGGCATGAGTACAAGCAAGGATTTGGCAACCTACAAGGGGAACATTGGTTGGGCAATGAGCACCTCCACAGTTTAACCCGCCTGGGTCAGCATGTCCTGCATGTAGAACTGGAAGATTGGTATGGTGTGAAGCGGCATGCCATGTACCGCAAATTCAAAGTGGCTAGTGAGGCCAACAAGTATCGTTTGACAGCCCGGGAATATAAAGGGAATGCAGGCAATGCTCTGAGCTATAGCCACAACTACAACCATGATCACAAATACTTCACAACCTGGGACAGTGACAATGACAACTACTCCATGGGCAACTGTGGTGCATATTATGGGGCTGGTTGGTGGTTTGACTCATGCCTGGCAGCCAACCTTAATGGGAAGTACCATCATGGACGCTACAGTGGGGTGACCAATGGCATCTACTGGGGAACGTGGTATATTCTGATTGATAAAAGGACCAGCCAGAAATATTCATTCAAGAAAGCAGAAATGAAAACCAGACCTATTAATTTTTGAGAAGCTTGCAACCAAAGGTGGTGTCCAGACAAAGATTGACCTTCAAAAAAACTTTAAGGTGCTGGGCTGAACAAGAGTGGGGTGCATCAGACATCTAGACTTTAGAGCCACACTGACACACACCTCAATTTCCTTAATTGGCTGGAGCTGAAAACCAACTGAAATACTTGGTGGTGTAAATGCACTAACTACACCTGAGTGCTTGCCTTTCCTTGAATGCCTACGACCATGTACCAGCATTCCTTTGCTTGTTCCCCTAACCCCCATGAATGTGGAGAGACCACTATATACAGTAAGCAGAGCTGATGTACTTCAAAAGCAGAGGAGCTAGATCTGTGATGGCACATGTACCCTCTCTGGCATGCAAAGCTGTCTCTGAGGACACATAGCGAGAGAGGCCTGGCTGCCACATCGCCATTGGGGACAGGCCTCAGAAAACTCTCAGGTGGCCTCCCAACCCACCTTAGGCCTTCTTCCCCTCCGCTTCTTCTCCACCTCAGCCATGTTGCCTTCCTCCACCTTCCTCCTCTTCCTCCTCTCTTTGGTCCTAAAGGAGAAGGGAAAAAAGAGAGGCCAGTGTAGCCCTTTTCTAGGGCTCGTCCCGCACCCGATGCTTCATAGGAGCTGTAGTTCTCTTTCCTAACTCTCAGGTGCTAAGAGGCGCCTGGGGGAATTACATCTCCCAAGATAGCCATTTGGCTGTCAGATGTGCACAGGAGTGCTCTATTGGGAAAAGGGGAGGAAACGAGGGGCCCATTCTCCTCGGCCTCCCCCTCCCCTTCTTGGTTCAGGGTTCAGGGTGAGCCATTGGCCTGCACGCCACCCCAAGACTTGAAGTAGGCAGGGGAAGAAGCTCGAGGAGCTGGAGGATGGTGGAACAAAGCTGACGCAATTCATGGGGGGCAGAAGACGGAGGGGGTCTGAGGCACTGCGGATCAAGAGACTGACGGAGGCAATCTGTATGTTTCCATCCCATCCGCTGTGGAAGCACAGCCCCAATGCCATGGGCAAGCAAATTCCATTTTAGCTGTAGAGATTTCTTGTATTTAACTGCCATGGCTCCATGCTATGGGATTCTAGGAACTGTAATTTTGTGAGGTGTAATGAAGCCATCCACACTGCAGAAATAATCCAGTTTGACACTTTAACTGCCATAGATCCATGCTATGGAATTCTGGGAACTGTAGTTTTGTGAGATATAATGAAGCTAGCCACAATGCAGAAATATTCCGGTTTGATATCATACCACTTTAATTGCCATGGCTCCATGCTATAAGATTCTGGGATTTATCGTTTGTTGTGGCACCACAGATCTTGACAGGGACTAAATGTCTCACAAAAACTGCATATCCCTTAATTCCAAAGTATTGAGCCATGACAGTTAAAGCAGTGTCAACTTGCATTAAATCTGCAGTTCAGCTGCAGCTACATTCTTGCCAAGATATGCTTCTATACTTTCTCTCAAATTTCCCTTTAGTGCAATATAATTGCTGAGGAGACTCATAATTTCTTTCTAGGAAGACCCCACACAGACTGCCAAAATAAAGCTGCTTCGGGTCATTTTGGAGGTATGCTGTTTAAATGATGCACGTGTCCTAAGAGTCCAGAAGCTGCGCCAAAGCTGTGCTCAAGTCCTTAGGACTGGATCATGGCTTTGGCGTGGCTTCCAGACTCTTAGGACACATGCATCATTTAAACAGCATACCTCCAAAGTGACTTGAAGCAGCTTTATTTTGGCCTGTCTGTATGGGGCCTCAGTTACCTTTCCAATTGACTTGACTCCCCTCCAGATGCAGAAATAAACAGTGACCCAATGCCAAAACAAAGTACAAATCCCAGGATCACCTAGCACTGGGCCAGGGCAGTTAAAGCCATCTCAAACTGGATTATTTCTGCAGTGTGCTTTGGACCTCTGACTTCAGCCAGTGATGGTAGCCTTGTTAACCTTTTTACTCTCCGTTATGTTCAGATATCTCACCACATTGGGGCTGTGGTGTTTTTGTTTTGTTTTTAAAGCATTGTTGTTATTGTTGTTGCGTGCCTCCAATTCATGTTAGTTTGTTCCAATATAAAATTGAGAAGAGGGCAGGAATGAAGGGACTTCAGCAGCACCTTTGAGAGTAAGTGGTTTGGCGTTTTTGTAATCTGCGCTTCTATTAATATCAGTCTATTCCTGAAGTGTCTATTTCTGTCAGTTTCAAAGGTGCAGCTGGATTCCTTCATTCTCCCCTTTTTGGTTTTGTCAGATTGAATGGTGATGAATCAATCCTATCCAACCATATCCTGTATGGAGTCATAATTTACAGGGGTTTAAAACTGATGCCATTTCTCTTCTCTAGCATATGTCTTTTCTATGTTCTAAGAATCTGTCCTTCTCCCTTTGGGTTGTAGATGACCACAAGTCTGAACAAGTATCTAGGAGTCATCTTGCAGTCATCTGGTGCCTGGAGGTTCCACCTAACTGCTATCACCCAGGTTAGGATGTCATTGCATAGCAGCAGGTTGCATGTACAGCAGAGGTGAATCGTGTGTGTATTCTGTTCCAGCCTCCGGTCCAGGAGGGATTCCAAAATGTCCTCCCTCCTTTTCAGGACCTATCCTCCATTTCAACCTCCTGTCCAGGAGGCCCACCCCAGAAGTCCTGCCTCCCCAGAAGTGCCACCCCAGAACTTCCCCCAGCACCAGGTGACACCCAGTGCAGGAATGCCAGAGTTTGGCCACTCGGTCGCTTAAAGGTTTGCCATCACTGAGCTAGATGGTGTTTCAGAGATGCCTTAAAACAAATTTAGGCATTCTTTGTTATGTCTTTAAAGAAGCAGTAAGATATCTATAAATAGTATTGTGAAACATCAGTTTACAACTATATAACCATCCAGACAGTGGAAAAGTGGAAGGAAAGCATGCAGCACAATGTTTTTGGGTCATGCATAAGTTTTAGGGCAGGAAAACAAGGAAGCAAAGTGGAAGTGAAAAGGTGTTCTGCCTCTTTTCCCAACATACTGTATAAAAATGACAAACTTTCTGTGAGCAGTGATGGTCTCAAGAGTTGCTTCACCTATTCTGCAACATGACCCTAGCCCAAGGTACTGTTTCTATAACTCAAGAAGTATTTGAATCAGAGAAAGTATAGCGTTCTTTTTTACCCTTTTGTGCAGTTACTCTTGTTTCATTTCACATTAGAAATATTCTTTTACAAAACTTATGCATGACCCAAAAATTCAAATGGCGTGACACTAACTCACACAGCTAAGTACACAACTGTAGTATACAATGAGCACTCACAAGCAAGGCTACATACTGCCAATATGATGGGCTTCTGCATGGACAAGTACTTTAAGGTAGAAGACACTTTATGCATATATATTTTTTATTTTTTTATTTATGGTATTTATACTTCACCCTTCAGCCCTAAAGGCTATCAGAGGGGTTAAATGTGGTTAAACATTTGGCAGTTCTGAGCCATTTTTATAAGCTGCAGTACTCTTATCAAATACCAAGAGCTTCATTGTAAGCACATTTGTAACCTTAATTATGTTAACACGTTTAGAAACTATTGTTGCATTCCCAGCTTAGGAAGGACTTGTATTTTATACAAAGAGCAGTAAGAAGGGTATCTCTTTATATGCATCAGTCTGTCATGTATTTCCCTAAATTAGTTCTCTATAGAAATTCTTATTCTTACAAGTTATTAGAATACTGTCTTCCTGTATATCAGTGAAGGGCCTCTAAATACTCTAAAGACACTAGATCCTATCTGATCTTGGAAGCTAAGCAGGGTCAGCCCTGGTTAGTACTTGGAAGGGAGATGGCCACCAAATACCAAACACTTTAGGCTATATTTCAGAAGGAACTGGAAAAACTAAGCAAAAACTTTCAAATTCATGAGGTTGCCATAAATCGACAGGCAACATGAAGGCACACGCATACACCACTGCCACTTAATCTATAAATAGGTCCTTGGTCAGTCATAACAAATTATGCTGTTAACTGCCTTCAACTCAACTTCGACTCATGGCAACCCTGTGAATGAGACATCTCCAGGATCCCCTATCCTCCACTACTCTGCTCAGATCATGAAGGCTCAGGTCCATGGCCTCCCTGATCAAGTCTAACCATCTGGCATGTGGTCTTCCTCTCTTTCTATTGCCCTGTATCACTGCCAGCATCACTTGTCTTTTCCAATAATTCATGCCTTCCAATGATTTACAGCCTCAAATGATCCATGGCCAGAGTACAACAGTCTTAGGTGCGTTCCAGATGTGCAAAAAGTACGTACTAGGTACGTACTAGGGTTAGGAAAGGGCGTCCTTTCCGAACGCCCTAACCCTAGTACATACCTAGTACGTACAAAATGGCAGTGTCCTATACACATGGGTGCCGCCATTTTGACGTGCCGGACGCTTAGCGTCCGCACGTCCCCCTGCGCTTGCGATATCACGAGTGCGCCATTTGCGCACTTTATGTCACAACCATGACGCAAAAAGAAGCCGCTTTTTGCGGCAGCTTTTTCCGCCGCCAGGAAGCCTCCCCATTTGGAGCCTGAGGCTTCCCAGTGGCGGAAACGGAGGTGGCGGCAGACCACCCTTTTTGGGCGGTCTGTAAACCACCTCAGTTTAGTTGTCCTGGCTTCCAGGTGGAGTTCAGGCTGGATCTGCTTTATTTGTTGTGTTCTTGGTCTTCCATGGTTATCTTCAGCACTGTTCCTCAGTACATCTCAAATGAGCTTATTTTCTTTCTATCAGCTTTCTTCACTGTCCAGTTCTCACATCTGTACATTGGGATGGGGAATGTAATGGCTTGGAAGATCCTCACTATAGTGTCCAGATCTTTGCACTTTAGGACCTTTTCCAGTTCTTTCACAACTGCCCTTCCCAGTCATAGGACCAGTACATAGTAGGGCTCGGGAGCACGCACCAACTGCACGTTCCTGAGCCCTTTTACATGCGGGCGGCACCATTACTGAGCATCACCACCCACAAGGGGACCGTATGGATGACATGTGGTTGTCTGAGCACCCACACATCTCCAACAGGAAGCTGCGTCGCAAGGGCTGCATCGCAACCCTTACGACATTACAAAGAAGCTGCCGCTCTAGGCGGCTTTTTTACTGTGTGGCTGTGCCGCACAGTTTGGATGCTGTGGCACAGCTGCACAGTACAAAGGGCCAGTGTTTCCATGCTGGTCTGTACCACGCCAAAGTCTTCTTCTGATTTGTTGACGGCAGTTGCCATTGTGGTCAGTATTAGTGAACCCTTCAACTATTTCAATTTTCACACCGTCTAGGATGAATTCTTGTAGCACTTCTGTGATCATTTTTGTTTTAAATTCAGCATGAAGCCTACTGTGATGCTTTCCTCCTTTACCTTCTTCAGTAATTGTTCCAGGTCCTTGTTGGTTTCTGCTAGTAGTACTGTGCCATCTTCATATCTTAGATTGTTAATGTTCCCTCCCATCTTCACTCCTCCTGCCTCTGACTCTAAGCCTGCTCTGCGAATACTTTCTGCATACAAGTTGAATAAAAGGGTGATACTATGCAACCTTGCCTGACCCTTTTGCCGACTGGGAACCATTCTGTTTCTCCGTATTCTGTTGTAACTGCAGCCTCTTGTCCTGAGTACAGTTTACACATCAAGACGATCAGATGCTTTGGCATGCCCATTTGTCTAAGAGCAAATTATAGGTTTTAGTGATCTATGCAATCAAAGGCTTCGCTGTAGTCAATAAAGCACATGCAGATTTGCTTCTGGAATTCCCTGGTTCACTCCATTATCCAAACATATGTTTGCAATTTGATCCCTAGTGCCTCTTCCTTTCCTCAACCCAGCTTCCGCCTTTGGAGGTGTATAAGGAATTATATACAGTTGGCCGTGCCACCACGGGGGACAATGGCATTTTGCCACCCCACCTCCCTGCTTCCCTCCTCCTCCTCTTCCACCCCCTACCCCTGCTGCTGCCTTCCTCCTGTTCCTCTTACTACACCACTGCTGCTGTCACTGCACTTCCTTCCTCTTCCTCCAGCCTCTGCTCCCCCTCCACTTGGCTTGCCATCTGTGGATGCTGGAATCCGTGGATAGCAAGTCCGCAGATATGGAGAGCGGCCTGTACTACATTTATATAAAAAAATTATTACACTGCTTCATAGTTCCATGAATGAAACTAAGAAAGAGGCCCCAAAAGAGATCACTGGAAGTCTTTGCTCTTCTGCTGTGAAGTGGAAGGGAAGGAAAAGAGAGCTCATAACTTATTGTTATATTAATGCACCCTTTGTATCTGCTGGGGCTTGGTTCCAGGACACCCTGTGGATACCAAAATCCATAGATGTTCAAGCCCCATTGAACACAATAGATAATAAAATAGTGCCCCTTGTATAAAATGGCAAAATCAAGGTTTGCTTTTCAGAATTTATATATTTTTAGTATTTTCAAGCTGTAGATGGTTGAATCCATGGATAAGAAATCTGTGGATATGGAAGGTTGACTGTACTCAAAAGTCTAGAAATATTAGTTTAAAAAATTGACCTCAAAAAGTCAATTTGTTCATGGATCAATGTAAGTACTGTACTTTAACTCTTATCTAAAAAGGAACCATTCTTTAGTGAAAAGCAAGTGTTTAAACTGACGCCTTTGCCCCTACTTTTTTTCAATCCAGCCTTTAGGCTAAGCACAAACAGTTACGCCTGCTGAAATTTGGTACGTTCTTTGGTATTCTTTTCCTTTGCTTCACCCTTTAGATCGGTTGCTGCATGCCCCTAGTTGTTACCATTGATGTATCCATAAGTCATATCAAAATCCATAAATTTTGACTCCAAAACTTGCCCTCGACTTATACATGAGATCAACTTATAGTTAAGTATATACAGTAAGGCCTGTTACAGACTGCCAAAATAAAGCTGCTTTGGGTCTCTTTGGAGGTATGCTGTTTAAATGATGCATGCATCCTAAGAATCCAGAAGCTGCACTCCAGTGCTTAGGAATGGAGTGTGGCTTTGACGCGACCTCCGGACTCTTAGGACCCATGCATCATTTAAATAGCATACCTCCAAAGAGACCCAAAGCAACTTTATTTTGGCAGTCTGTAACAGGCCTAAGTCTCCAAAAGATAAGATAATATTAAATTTGTCTAAAATATCTTGCCCTAAATAATGCCAAATCACCACTATTCAGCAAGAAAAAGCAGTTACGTTTCCTTACTGTGCTGCACTGGTTGATGTCAAAGTGGTTTAGCATTCTGCCTCCCAGTACAAGTCAGTCCTTGGCCTCTGAACAAACCAAGATGTATTTCACTTAGAAGCTATCCATGCATCTCTAGGAATCTCTGAATGCATCTCCAATCTCTATGTGTTATTAATTATATTCATTACTTCAAACACTTGTGAGTTCAAAGATTAATAAATTCATATACAATTAGTAACAAGAAACAGAAAGGTGTCACCCAAACCAAATGTATTGCTCAGTTCACAAATAAGAAAGGATAGTACACTCAGCGAAAATAAAAATGAACTGCAGAATATCCATAAGCCTTTATTTCAGTTTGAGCTTTCCGACAAAGTTTTTTGGGGTTTTACTTCCCCAAATAAAAAAAAATCTGAAGAAAAGCACAGGCTTATAAGCAAATGAATCTCTCTCTCTCTCTCTCTCTGTTCACTTGCACTGGATTCTACCTGTAGCTGTAATTTCAACAGGCTCAGAAAATTCAGGTATAAGAAACTCAATCTGTGTGACAAATAGTAAAAAAAAATCCTTTGTTCAAGTTACTTATTCACTCACCATCTCCAAAATATGTAAGTATAAATTCAAAGGTGGTGGGCAACAAGAAGCAATTACCAATGTACCTTTGAACATAACCAGATATTTATTCTGAAACATTCTGACACTTTTCAAAATATTTTGAAGTCAGGTTATTAACCCTTCAACCTTCATGCAAGGGCCACTGTTATAGTAAATCCAGAGCACAGTATAACACACTTTTTCCAAACTGCAGGTGTCAGAGAGCAAACAGGCCCTTAAATAATTAATGCTAAATTTTGAAGGCAGCTTCAAATAAATTCTTTCTTGTTCCAATTCTCTAAGCCAAACGCATTTCCCCACCCCAACTCCCAATTTAGTGTGCCTCATGATGTCCATTCAAACACCTTTCCCCCTTTTCCATCCACCTTTTGACTTTTTGCTTATAGGGCATCAAGTATGTTGTCAATTTTGCCGATCAGCTCCTGACGCTTCTGAGAATGGATCTTCTCATTCTCTATGTATGTATCCTTCTTAAGCTTGCCGACAACCAACCGTTCCGCCTCCACAGAAGATTTTAAAACCAGCTCCTTGACTTGACTATCAAGTTTCTGAATTTCACTCACCTTGAAGAAATTGAGGAAAAGATGTTAGAAACCTGGAGACTACCTTCAACTTTACAAATAGTATTAATTTTAAAAAATACAGCAGGGATAGCAAAAACTACGTTACAGGCTTAAGACATAACACCTCTGAATATCACGCTCTGGGCAGCAGTTAATTTGCAGTTCCATGCCAAACATTTAGAACAGCATGACCATATACTGTGATCCCAAAACAGACTAAAGTAATGTTAGGAACTAAACACATTTGGATAAATTTAAGTATGAATTTAAGATTCTGAATATGGGTATCAATTGCAACATACATGAGATTAGGATTAGGCTACACACCATTCATATTTTGTTTCTGACAAACAAGATGCTTTGTGATCCTTTCATTCCACAGCAAAACAGCAGAATATGAATCTGCAATTATACATAGCAAATACAGTGTGTGTAACTCAATCAAATAACTCAGCCCTTTTCTAGTCACCAAGCAAGGTTTACATTAAATATTGGATTACCTAACCTAACTGCAGCTGGGCATTAGTGGACCATTAAAAACCCTTCAGTTGCATTTTGTATCTCAACACACTAGCAAGTATGGCCAGACTACTGAGTGTCTAAGATAATTGATCACCATAACATCACAAAGGTTTATTGAATGGCCTGTTCAGGGTGAAGGCTCTCTCAGCATGTAACAGCTAGTTCAAAAAGATATAGGGCCAAATTAATATCAATACATTATAAAATCAGGAGGACAGAATGCCTAATAAGCTTCAGTCAATAATAGTCAGCAGCACCTTATATTAAACATTTCATTTCAGGGTAGTGCTCTTGTTAAAACAAATGATAGCCAGGAGGTTTGGCACAGCTACAGAATAGAACGGTGTATTGCTCATGTAACATTACAAGGAGATTAAAAATTTTGGGCAAGATTGCTGCCTTTAGGGAACACTCACATCCTCTCACTAAGGGTTTGGCAGAATTATGTGGTGAATCCATGCCAATGTGTCTTAGCCAGCAGGGATAGATGACAGCACTGGTTTATAAATGGCCATACACTGTGTAAAATCAGGTCAGAAAGTTGATTTGAAGGTTTTTTTCCCGTTTGGAGAGCCACATATTAAGAGAATATGCTTAGATGTTAACACTGGAATATCAAAAAAGCCAGGAACCTCCATTTTAAGTTACGGAGGAGTCAGAAAAGCTATCAAAGACAGATATATCAGGTAGACATATGCTTCTGAAGTGATGTGAAAGAAAAGGCTACAGTTCGGAGTAAGTGTAGTTTAAAACAAATGAAGCAAAAATTAGAAGAGAACACACTCTTACTTTGTCACACAGATCAGACCCTTCTGTCTTCAGCTTAGATTGCAATGAGGCTATTTCATTGGTTAAGGCCTTATGTTCAGACTCCAGAGACTTTTTGCCACTGTTTAGAGTGGAAATATCCCGTGTCTGCTTGTACTTATTCACAGCTTCATCAAAAAGACGGTACAGACATAGTCTCTTATTTACTCCAGTGAGAACCTGCTCTGTAATGCAGGCAACTTTCATCCTAGCTTCAGCTGCTGGATCCTGCAAATAAATTAAGTAATTAAAAAATCACAAAGGTGTACAAGCAGAAATGCTTAAGGACTTAAGCAAGTTAGCATTATGCCCTGGGAATAAGAGATCAATACAGAGATAATCTTAAAATGATTTTTAAAAAAAGGTAACCAAAATTTGGATTAGGATATTGCTAACTCACAATTCAATCCTCCACTAGGCTGGGTAAGTAGCAGAGCATCATGACATGGAATTTACTAAAGGTGTTGCAAGAAAGAAAGTGCTAGCATTAGGAGCAAACCTAGGGTACAATTTGTCCTGAATAGAGCTCTATTTATGAACAGAGCAGAATATCCACTGAACAAGCCAGGGACAATGTTCATAAAAATTGGGACTGAAAATACTGGTTTTATTGAGTCATTATCAGCACCTTGAATTGTGCCTGGAAACGTGCCAGTAGGAAATTAAGCTATCACAGTAAGGGAGTTGCATGCTCCCTGTAGCCAGCCCCAGTTTAAAAATGTGGCTGCCGCTCTTTTGACCAACTGACATTTCCAAGCAGTTTCAAACACAACACCAAACAGAATCCGTTACAGCAATCAGAATGGGATATGACCAAAGTGTGTGTTACTGTGACTAGATCAGATAACTCTAGCAACAGCACAGCTGGCAGTCTTGGTCACTACCAAAACCAAACCTCCAGGCTCAGGGTGAATCCAGGTGTACACTCCAGCTGCAGATCTGCCTCTCCAAGGGGAGTGTAACACTATCCAAGTAAAGATGAATCCCTGTTCCCTGATCTGCCTTTTGACCAGGAGCACCTCTGCCTTGACTGCATTAATCTTTAATTTGTTAACCCTAATCTAGTCCATTACGAACACTAGGCATAGGTCTAGCATGGAAACCGCTTCCTTGGAATTATAAGGAAAGGAGTAATTGAGGTATGTAGATTCAATGTACTCAAAACACCTGACTCCAAAACTCCAGATATCTCCCAGGAGTTTCATGTATAAATAACACTGGTGATGAAAGAGAACCCTGACAGACTCTACAGGCCAGTGGCCAAAAACCTCATCCTAGGGTGCCAACCCAAAAAGATACAACGGCATCTTTTATATCAAAAGCTACTGAGAGTTCCAGCAGAACCAGTAAGGACACACTATCACTGTCCACCTCCCAACATAGGTCATCCATTATGGTGACCAGGACAACTATTATTTCTATCTGCATTAAGATACACCTAAATATCCTTAGGGCACTACATGTCAGTCTGCTTCCACAAGGTGGCCATATTTACAAGTGCTAATTTGCACAAACATGCAAGAAAATCCAATTTGCCAAAACAATCCATACAAAGACCCCTACTGAAACAATGATCAATTGTCCTGATACATTCTCTAGTGTAGATGAGAGTCAGTTTCTCTCTCTCAGGCTTGGTACCTTAGTGATAGAGAAGTCCAGCCTCACATAGAGAATTACAGTAAAAAATAGGATGTAGAATGCTCCGACAACCAGCAGAGGTTCTTGCAACATCAGGACCTTGTTAAAGGAATAATGGACCTAAAAGAAATAGTAAAAATATAAAAAATTAGAAATATAAAATTTAAAACATACAAAGTTAAAATTAATAATCTAAAACAAACCCTCTTACCCCCCAATATAACCAAGCCTGGCAGATCTCAAAAGGCCTTTTTAAATAAAAATGTCTTTGCCTGTCTGCAAAAGGACAGCAGTGAGGGGGCCAGCCTAGTCTCCCGTGGAAGGGAGTTCCACAGGGTGGGAGCAGCCACTGAGAAGGCTCTCTCTTGTGTTCTCACCAGGCGAGTCTGTGATGGTGGTGGGACTGAGATCCTGAGGATCTTAAGGAAATACGGTCTCTCAGTCTGGACCTAAGCCATGTAGCGCTTTATAGGTCATGACCAGCAATTTGAATTGTGCTCAGAAATGAACCAGAACATTGTCAATTACCAGCAGAAACAAGGCTACACATTATGCCATGTAACGTATTATAAATATAGAACAACTTGGAAAACAAAAAGTAGAGCAGTATTTTTAATGCATTATGCTCTATAAGTAAAGGAATTACATTTACCACAATATCTTGGATGTGCTGCTCAACAAGGTTGTTCTTGTGTGCCACAATTACTGGACGACCAAATGTGTCCAAGTAAGTATAGTGAAGCTCATCAGCAGCCCGAGTGATTTCATATGGACTGTCGACATGGATATTCCTGCAGATAGTTTAATGCTAAACATTAATCATCTCAGAGAAATAGTGATTAGTAATAAATGCAGGGGGGAGATTAATTACATAAATCACAATTGTAGCTTTTAAAAAAAATTAAAATGCAATAGTGGTTGATTTCTAAGAGAATATAATTACGTTTTATGATTGAGAGATAACATATGTCTGTATCAAAACTCTTCCCAACTACACTACTACTTACTTGGCACCTTCTGGAAGGATTATCTTTACTGTTAGTGAGTCTGTAACTTGTTCGTCGAACACATGATCAACAAATCTCATCTTCAAGGCATACTGATCGCCTGGGAAACAATGACAACAGGTTACCCTGAACTTTCTAGGGCTCAGCATGGTAGCAACAGAAGCCATGTTAAGTAAAACATCAGAATTTTACATGTTTATTCACACAAGACATGAAGTTCCACTGGAACTGGTTGTATTAAATAATATGCAAGTCATTTCCCAGAGTGAAGCTTGTTTGGAAGACAGCCACACAACTGTAATTAAATTTAAATATTTAAATTCTGCACTCAATATAAAATATAAAAACACAATGCAACTCCACAAAACAACTAATAACTAGAAAACAGTTTACTTTGAGGTATATTTATTATGTGTGTATTTTTTAAAAGGAACAGGGTGGTTCCAGAACCTAATAGGAAATGGGGGGTGGGGTTAAATCAAGAGGTAGAGGGAACATACCTGGAGAGTGGTAATCACATGATCTTCCAAATTTTGGACTGCAACTTCCAGCTGTCCTAGCCAACAAAGTAAATACTAGAGAATACTGAAAGCTGCAGTTCAACAACACCTAGTGTTCTGATTCCTACCCTAGCCTTTAAGGGCTAAGTAGTGTGAGATAACTTTCAGATACTGTCTGCCTAATTTCAGAGATCTACATTATTTTAAGGTACAGTGGTACCCCGGGATACGAATGCGCCGGGTTACGAATTTTTCGGGATACGAAAAAATCCCATAGGGATTTATTGCTTCGGCTTACGAAGGTTTCTTCGGGTTACGAAAAAACCGCGGCGCTATTTTCCGCCACCGGAGGGCAGCAGAGAGCTATTTTTCCATTAGCGCCTATGGGAATTCGGCTTACGAAGGTATTTCGGGTTACGAAATTAACCGCGGAACGAATTAATTTCGTAACCCGGGGTACCACTGTATTTTAAATAGCAAAGCAGCCACATTTTAAGTGTCTCTTCAAGTCATTTCCGACTTATGGCGACCTTATATCTCAGGGTTTTCTTGGTAAGATTTGCTCAGAGGGGGTTTGAGTGCTGAGAGTGTGACTTGTCCAAGGTCACCCAGTGGGTTTTTATGGCTGAGTGGGAATTCAAATCTTGCTCTCCAGTCATACTCCAACACCTAAACCACTACACCACAATGGCTCTCATTTTGAGTGTACAAGTGAATAATGCAAACTGAGATTCTTGGGAATATCAAGTATGTCATGCTGCAGAAATAGAAAATGAACAATGTGAAGTCGAAGGCTTTCATGGCCGGCATCCATAGTTTTTTGTGGGTTTTTCTAGAACATGGCTGCATAGCCCGAAAAACTCACAAAAAACTATAGAAAATGAACAGCCTTCTATTCAAGCTTTGTATTTTATTTAGACACATACTATGCGCTCCAGAGGTAAATCTGATGGTGAAACCTACCAAGATTAAAAAGATATTCATAGCTAGGCAGGTTATAACCAATAATATAGTGTGTCTTCCAACCACCAAAAAGGGGGAAACGGGGGCGAATCTCCATTTCCACAGAGTCATCTAAGATGAGAAGGTGACTGGTGGATATGTTGCCAATTTCATCTCTGTAGTACACATCTTGCGCAGCAGCAGGTAGGATAGTCTGAAAAAGAAAGATAGTAAGCATTTGATGAATTTTCACTAAAAGCAGTTGAGTATGAAATGATCCCATTATCCCTGTTAGTGTGAAATAAATTCTTGCTAAGAACTGCATATCCATTGCAATGGGGCAGAGACCACTTTTGCTTTAACAAGAATCCAGAATCCAGCCATGTTCTTTTGCGAACAGAATAGCTTTCATGAATGTAACCAGGAGAGTAACAATTTCCCCTTGCCTCAGGAAGTCCTCAAAATCTGCTCTGGAGTGCTGGGACAGTTTTTTATGTGGTATGTAATGCCGTGAGCTGAACAGATGGAATAAAGTCCCATCCTGCAACCATGACACTGGATGTCAAAAGATACAAACTATAATATGGGGGGGGGGGGGGGGGGGAAGAGAATGGGGCACAAACAACTCAAATAGAGACCATAAAACATTAACAATTCAAATTTAAAATACTGAAACTAATGAGATCTCAAAGAGTATTTAAAAGACATTGAGGAGTAAGATTGTCTTCACTTGTCAATGGAAGGCATTAAATGAGCTTTTCCAGAGCAGGATAGAAACCATGCAGCTGGATAGCAACTCCGACCACTCCTTACTACTGGATATGTAAGCTACCTCTGCCACAAGCTACAGTCCAACAACATTTGGAAGGCTGCAAGATTCCCATCCCTCTTCCATAGGGACCATTCCCTAAGCAGTGTGCCATTGCCAAAAAAACTTGTCTTTGGTTGCCTACATCTGCAACAATATGCAAACAAATGTTTAAAAATAGGATGCTGAGGCCCCCTGATAGCATGTCTTTCAGGGAGCCACAATTCTCACTCTTGGCCTAAAAGGACACAAAACAACAACAAAAATAAGCTACCTTTGACACAAATATAAGTCTGACGAGACAAACCTTAAAAGATTTCACAGAGGATATTCCACTATCTGGCTGTCTTTGATAGTCATATCTGGAGAAAGGCCCTCTGAGCACAGCTCCTGTATGCTTCAAGTCAATAGTTTCTTCTACTGCAATATTACCCCAGTGAGAAACTTCAATGACACGTGTCATGCTAGTAATAGTCAGGAATGGACTATTATTTTCATAGTGCACTTTAAGTAGATCCTAAAGAGAAAAAAAATAGTAAAGGATTTGAATGTTTTATGTTTGCCAAATATATTCATAGTCAATTCTATTTCATTTACAGTACCACTGATTAACAAGTCACACAGACTGTCTTCTGTTGAAAGGTTATTTGTTCTGGAGTTTTAATTTTCATTTTATCATACATCTACTTTGGTCATGAAGAGCCAGAAAGCACTAATCTGTATCACTATTTCTCCTCCAAGCATAATACACACAGAAAAGTTGTTTTATATCTGCACAACATAACCTCCTTATATTTTAATTTATTTTTATGACATTGTTCTGTTTTGAGTAAATGACAAAACTGAAATCCTGAGTAATAAGCAGTAGTATAGCAAAGGTACAGACATTTCTCCTGTTGTAGACCAATCTAGGATAATGATGCCGTAGCTCAGGACAAAATTCTCATAAACATCCACATGTTTCTCAGATAAGAAATAAATCTCCCAACCTCACAATCAAGTGTGGGGGCACCCAAGTCAAAAAGGGTATGTTGGAAACAGATTCATGACATTTTTCCGCATTGAAATTAACTACAGTATTATTATTATTATTATTATTATTATTAACCTTTATTTATAAAGCGCTGTAAGTTTACACAGCGCTGTACATCAATTTTTTTAGTCAGACGGTTCCCTGCCCTCAGGCTTACAATCTAAAAGATTGTACACACTGTGAATGATTTAAAAAACCTCAGCACTGCATGCTTTCTTCAGCTTCCTATTTCTAAACAATGTCAGTTTGAGAACAGAATATACGAGAACTGAAACACCATGATAAGAAAAATGGTTTATAAATCCTACTTTTGGGGATCAAACCACCCATACAAATTATTTTTGACTGTGATATTTATATTTTATCTATTACATCCTGTCTTCTACCAACCAGACTAACAGAGGACAGACAAAATGCTACATTCACCTCATCAGTTCATACACTTGACAACTTGGAAATTCTGTACAAAACTGCTTTAATTTCAGCTTCCTTTAAGCTCTTTATATTTCTCACTATCTTATTTGCATCAGGTTAGGTATGTATGGATTTAATTACTACACAGCTGACAGATGCCATTTAGCTATTGTTCCTCTTCTGTAACTCAAAATCAAAAGTTAAAACTGAGTTTAAAATTTACCTCACTGTATGGTGGGATATCCTTGAAAGGTCCATATTCAATCATGTCCTCTGACCGGCTGGGATTGCCTAGTTTGGTGTAGCTTTCCACATTTCTCGAGGCTAGTTTTACTCGGGTTGTTTGGGTCTTGGTTGGATATGGAGAGTAAAAGTAATGATTACCCTCAAAAACAACAAACTGCTTCTCAGCCTGGGTGATATGCGTTGGGTATGGCTGTAGGACATGGGTAAAAACTGTTTCAATAGATAAGCGAATCTTTGCACCTGGAGCCAAAGGAGATGGCAATTTTACAGTGAAGAATCTGCCACTGAAACAGAAGAGGAGAAAATCAGTTAGGTCCCACTGGCTTGACAAACTCCCACAAGCAGTTATGGATAACCTAAATCACTCCTATATTTCTAGTTCAGATGTACTAGCCTGAGTTTCTTAGTACGGTATGTAAATAACTGGATGACTGTTATCACAAATCACACTATATGTGTCAGGTGCTCCTACTGTTTAAGAACCCTAACTTCAGGAGAGAAAAATAAGCTCTTGGACTTAAAATCTCTGAAATACTTAAAAGCATGGTTCAGTGGATTGAGCATTGGACTACGACTCTTGAAGACTAGGACTCAATTCCCTGCTGGGCATTAAACTCACATTGGGTAAGTCACATGCTCTCAGCCTCATGGGAAAGCAATGGCAAATCTCCTCTGAACAAATCTTGCCATGAAAACCCCATGATAGGTTTGCCTTAGGGTCACCATAAGTTGGAAATGACTTGAAGGCACACAACGCACAATACAATTGTTTTCTGTTTCCAATATGAAGATCTGGGTTTCTAAAATGCTTTGAATACTATGCCGCACAGTTTCAAGAGGTATCACCTGATTTCTCAGAGATGGTGTTTTCCTTTTTTTCCCCTTTAAAGAAGAATTCCAGGAATCAAAACAGAATACTATCATGAACACTCTCAGACATCTATCATGAAATTACTAACAGCCAACTGTATCACTTGTATGAGATCAATCCTGCAGAATTAAACAACTCTGTGTTGCCAGTACATTAAATAAGGACCATTCTGCAAATACATTCTAAGCCAATAGCTAAAAATGTGAAGTATGATTTAGTATGTATGACACATGCATAACACAGAACACTCACCAGGACTTACTGCAGTTTCTTGGCAAATATATGTTTGTAGGCAAATTTGGGTATGAAACTGTTCTTAATTTCATATTACAAAACTTACCTTATCCCCTTTCCCTTTGCATCCTTCACTTCCAAAGCATTCTCTTCCTCTTCCTCACCCTTCACCTATTTGAGAAGATGGCATTGAAGTATGGTCAGTATTTAAAGTTCTCATTTAAGATAACTAAATTCATGAGAAGTGCAAAGAATCTGTCCACTACCAGTAAAAAACAAGACTGAGGTGCTGCTAAGGCACATTTATTTTTGAGACAAACATTAATAATTAATTATCCAGTCATTAAAAAGCTGTTAGCTTGCTTCATCAATGCTGAAGCATTATGTACCAGCAGTTGACAAATATATGTTAAACCTTTGTCATTTTTTCTGGGAACTGCACAAATTTTGATAGGGAACGCTAGCCAAACTTATTATTTGTGGTTGCCATCCAGGCTTCCCTTCTGTGCATATTAGCAGACAACTCTGAGAATATATGGGTGTTTTTCCTCTTCCACTTGGGATTTTGCACAGCTGGTACTTTCTGCTAAAAGCCATCTCATGGAAACATGGTTATTTTCTTCTTTCACCCTCACAAGAAAAACATTTTCAAGTGGGGTGTGGCTGATTGCTGGATGGGGGCTGAAAGGCATTTCTTGCAATCAAATCAGTTTCTAGAACCTTATTCTTATACCACTGTAGTTCTAAAACAAGAGTAGTAGTAGTTTATGGAATGTAGGTCCCCATTCTACAAAAATCATTTGAAAATACTCTCTGAATACCCACCACCAACTAGAAAGATAACTGATGGACAGCTTTAAAATCATTTATAATTTTTCTTTTTCTGGTGATATTAGTCTCAGCTTCCCAAAGATTACAGGAATATATATACTTAATATACTAAAGCATACACATTTACTCTCAATCTTGGGACAAAGGCCTGAAGAAAAAAGGTATGTGTGGTGCTGTAAGGTTCTTGGGAAAGAAGCTGCAACAAAGTAATGATGGGAAAATAGAGATACCCGAGAACTAGATTCATCATTTTTAGTGATATTTATGCGAGTCCAAAAATGGACTATCTATATTGGGTCCCGCCAAATATTTTACTTAGTCTATTTTTCTTTCAGAGCCAGCATGGCATAGTGGTTTGAGCGAAGTGATAATTTGCAAATCGGTGTCTGCACTTACCCCCCAGTATGACTGTACTCTTTTAATGGCATATTCACAAGGGCCAGGAAGAAGTCTCCCCAACACTCTCTCATAACAGTGAATCAGAATTAAAGAAGCCAGGCAGGGAAATCCTTTGTGAAGACACCCGAACCCACATTTTCTCCAATTATCAAGATGAGTCAAGAAGCAGAATTTTATTTTTTTTTAAAAAAACATATCAGAAAGTGTTTTAAAGGTGCTTAGGCCAGTTAACAGACTGTGGATGCCAGTAGCCTCAAGCCTTGCAAACAGGCATGCCTGGCTGTAGCAGATGGGCCATAACCCAGGAGTCACGCCTCCTTCCTCCTGGGCTGCCACTGGGTGCTTTCTGATTGAAGGGCCTCTGCTGACGTGTCAAACCAATACTTGTCAGGAAAGGAATCAGCAGCCAAGAGAAAACCACGTAAGAGAGGGGCGGACACTGCTGGCAGTGCATCGCTTCCAAGAACATTATGTATTTTGGCAGAGAAGGCTAAAGACCTTGTAAAACTACAAATCCCAGGAGCTCTGAACAGACAAATCCAGAAAGAGCAAGTTATGTGCAATGTCAGGATGGGTCCCCATCTTCCTCTTGGATAAAATGACAGCCTGCTCACCCAAGCAAAGCAATCAATACATTGCTCTTTCCTACTTAAAACTCACTACATGGACACCAAGAGGAGGCCAGATTCATTTGTTTTCTATGAGATCAGTACATTGTGGTTTTGCTCATAGCACTGTCTTTGCACACACGGCAAAGCCATCACAGCTCAACTCCAGAACTCAGGGCTGCAACGCCTCTCTACGGAGCTGGGGAAAAGGCCTTTGCAATCATGGCCATTCAGGGGGTCAGGGCTCCCAGAGAGCATCTACACGGCAGAAGCAATGCAGTGTGACGCCACTTTAAGTGTTGTAGCGCCATCCTATGGAACCCTGGGATTTGTAGTTTCCCAGGGCCTTTAGCCCTCTCTGCCAAAAAGCGAGTGATGGTGCCTCGCCCGAACTACAAATCCCAGAGTTCTGTAGCCTGGAGCTGTGGCAATTACAAGTGCGTTGTCCATCGTATGGAACCCTGGGAGTCGTAGTTCCATAAGGCCTTCAGCCCTCTCCGCCCCAAAGGCGTCCCGGGCTCACCTGCACGGCCAGGTAGGCCAAGTGGCCCTCGAGGCCGGGGTCCAGGGCCAGGAGGAAGGAGGAGGCGGCCCCGGAGCCCCCCGCGGCGGGGTTGGCCAGGCTCAGCTCGGTGGTGACTTTGGCCAGGTGCGTCCCCAGGTCCACGGTGCGCTTGACGTCCTCGTTGAGGAGCTCCGGGGCGGAGAGGGCGCCGCCGAGGCACAGCAGCAGGAGAAAGCAGCCCCGGCCATGGGTCGCCATGGCCAGCCACGCTGAGACCGAACCGGATGCACCCGCGCATGCGCATGCGCAGCGCCGTTCATTCATCAGCAGGGCACAAGATGGCGCCCCCCATGCTCAGGGAGGGAGGGAGGAAGAGAGACAAGATGGCGGCGCCCTGCTTTCCCCGCTCGCCAGCCACAAAGATGGCCGCGCGGGAGCCTCGCCCTCCCCAGCGCATGCGTTACGTCACAGGACCGCGCGACGTCCAATCAGATGCCCGGATGACTCAGAGCGCGATGCCGTTGACGCCCAAAGCGTTCGAAATAAGGGAGGGGCGGGGCAACCCTCAGAGAGAGATTCTGTGGTGGTGCATCTGCACTGCAGAGATAATCCAGTTTCACACCTCTTTAATAATAATAATAATATTTATTTATAGCCTGCCTCTTCATGGGGAATCAAAGCGGGTTACAATATGTATATAAAAAATTGTTACATATATATATATATATATATATACACACACACACACACACACACACAATTTAAAGATTGGGGTTGGAATGGCTGGGCTAATTATATAAACCATAAGAAGAGTGTATGAAAGCTTACGCTGCAACTTCTTTCGCACAGTGCTACAAGAGCCCTTTGCATAATTATAATTCATTATTATCAAGTTCATCTGGCTCAATCATATTTTACAGAACAGTCAGCATGCTCCGTGGGACCTTTCTTCAAGTTACATTACATTAAAAGAAGAAAAAGTTTGGGGACATAGAAGAAACATCTCAGGGTAGACCATGTGACAATTTCAGAAGCTGCGTTTTCAGAGGTGACACATGGTTCGTGTCAGGACAGAATATTTATTTGTTTGTTTGTTTGATTTCCATCCCGACTTTCTCCCTGAAAGGGACCCAAGGCGGCTCACAAATAAAAATCCTAGAAACATATTACTATAAAACAAAGCTATCATTTAACAACAATATACAATTACAGACATTAAAACCACACTGAAATTATGATACCCATCCTGTATAACAAACACCTACTCCATGACTGTACATCAAAAGTTATTTAGAGTATTTATACCCCATGGGTTTACAGATTGCAAAACAAACAGTTCCTTGTCCTGAGCCTTACAATCTAAAAAGACATAACACAAAAGGAGAAAGGAATGGCAGTGAGGAAGGAGATCAGGTCAGGAGATACTGCCAGTTCTTTTCTCCCTCTGAGGCCAGGATGGTAACAATGAAGATGGAGAGCCGGTCTTTCATCTGCTTCTGGGGCTAGGCATGGTAGAGCTGTGCCTGCTTCTTCATCTCTTCCTCTGAAGCCAAGGTGGTAGTGGTTAAGATAGAGGGAAGGAGGATTGTGGTCTATGTGTGAGAGGGAGACCACGTTTTAACTTTGCAATGGGTCAAAATAGTTTTTTGTGGGTTTTTTGGGCTATGTGGCCATGTTCTAGAAAAGTTTATGCCTGATGTTTTGCCAGCATCTGTGGCTGGCATCTTCAGAATCAATGGGTCAAAATGTTTAACGTTTTTAAAAATCAATCAAAACTAGAACCATTGGGAGTTGTTGAGTTTTTTTCCTATATTTCGCTGCCATTGTCAGCAGTCAGGGCAGGTATGGGATCTTTTGAGGGCAGAACATTGGTTGCCCACCTACTGCAGTTAGTCACCCCTGGTGTCCACAATGCACTTGATTAATAGTGCTATGAGCTCTCACTGGAAGTATCAGAGTGACCAATCTGATATTAACTAAGGCATTCATCTCCACTACTGAAAGATTCACATCAATGTGTAAAAAAGGAAGGAAGGAAGGAAGAGATGTATGGTTTATTTGGGTTTTTTTAATAAAAGAAAAATCTGAGGATCCAGACAACATAGAAGCTACGATCCATTTCCTGTATTGCTATGTACTGTATATGCATTATCCTACTTGTGAGTATGTATTTTCCCTGGATAATGATTAACCTTCCATTTTGAAGCCAAGCCCTTCAGTCCATCTGCCTTGGTCCAGGTCTCAGAGGTTGAGAGGAACTGCTGGACCTCTTACCCTTTCCCGCCACCACTCCCTTCTCCTTCTGTGTCATGTCTTTTTAGATTGTAAGCCTGAGGGCAGGGAACCGTCTAACTAAAAGGATTGCATGTACAGCGCTGTGTAAATTTACAGCGCTTCATAAATAAAGGTTAATAATAATAATAATAATAATAATAATAATAATAATAATACTTCTTGCAGGAATATCAAGACACAACTGAGGGGCAAAACTGACAGCCCCGAAGGAGCAGCGTCACGCCACCCCTTTGATCGCCGGATCAGGGCCATGGCAACCACATGTGGCGGCCCCAATCTGGCATTTTTCCAGCTCAAAAAGAAGCCGGGAAAAAGCTGGCTTTATCACTGCTGTGGCGGCTTTTCAGCATTTCTGCAGCGTGGCGCATGTAAATGCCGCACCGTGTAAATGCTGTGAAGCCGCCACACGTGCGGTCAGCCATGCAGCTTCCTGTCATCATGGGAGTGGCGTCAGAGTGTGCAGCGTCTAAACACTGTGCTCAGGTGCCACCCTCATGCTGGCACAAAGGGACAGTCTGCTTTGCCCTTGAGTTAATGTGCTTTTTGTCCCTTAGATTTTTCCCCAGCCTTTTCATAATGCCTCCATTTAATTTCTTTGCCACTCTTCTATGACTTCCAGTTGGAAAACTCAGTTTGCTGGCTCCCTTTAAACCGATCACCTTAATATTAAAAAGTATATGTTCCACCCCTGTGTTTTGAATACAGTGGACCCTTGTTATCAGCTGGGGTTTTGTTCCAGGAACCCCCATGAATAACAAAATCTGCAGATGCTCAAGTCCCATTAAATACAATGGCATAGCAAAAAGGTGTCCCCTATATAAAATGGAAAAATCAAGGTTTGATACTTGAAATTTATAGGTTTTTTTTAACATTTTCATACCGTGGATGCTTGAATCTGTGTATAAAAAACACCGTGTATAAGAAGGGCCGACTGTACATGAGGTTGACTCATAGCTGAGTATGTATGTACAATGCGTGTCTTTATTTTTTAGTGTTGTGTACACCATAAAGACATTATGTAATATGTGTTAATTTTTTTATACTGTTATATCCCAATCTTCTAGAACAGGGGTCGGCAACCCCCAGCCCGCGGGCCGGATGCGGCCCATGGAGGCGGCAGGACCGGCCCCAGCCAAGTCCTGCCGCCGCCGCCTCCTCCTCCTCCTGGGCCGCTTGACCGTTTCGGAGCTCCTTCCTGAGCCAATGAAAGGGCGCACTAAGCGCCCTCATGTGACGTGATGGCGTCACATCCATGCCGCCTCGTTTGGAGGCGGCACATTCGTGACACCATCATGGCGGCCCCCATGTAGATGGGGCGCTGCCATCTTGTACGTCCTCAGGATGTATTAGGCTTGGGGGCGTCAAGAAGTGATGCCTCTTTTTAAACCTAGGACATCCTGAGGACGTCCCTTATGGCGGTCTGTAACACGCCTGACAGAAGAAAAACTGGCAAAGGATCTTGTGGCCTTTTAGATTAACTTTTCTTGTATTTACTTTCCTAGACTCAGGCGCATTACAGACCGCCATAAGGGATGTCCTCAGGACGTCCCAGGTTTAAAAAGGTCAGAGGGTGGGCAAAAGGCAGAGCATTCCCTCCCCTTCATTGGAGGAGGTGGAGGAGGAGGAGGAAAGAGCCGAAGGAAGGATGCAAAAAAGTGGAACCTGACAGGAGGCAAAAGGGTGACAGGAGGCAAAAAGGGGGTGACTGGCGGGGTCAATTCAGGGCAGGTCTGGGGGCCAGAGCAAGCCAAGCCTCTGCTCTCTAGCAGGGACCTTTTCCCTTTGGTTTATTATTATTATTATTTTTCTCTGTCTATGCACATATTTTTTGCAAAGGGTAGATCTATATTTAGATAGAATGTGGCTAGCTGCTTGTTCACTTTCCCTTTCATTTCCTGGCTTCCTCACTGAAAGGAGCCCTTTGCAAGAAGAGTAAAAAAACTGTTTTTCCTTTGGAATGAATGCTGCAATGCGAATGAATGCTACAATTCGAATGTTAATGTTTCTCTTTCCAGTTAGGCAAGTTGGCAAATTGATACAGCTTTTGCTACTGTCTCTAAGGAATTCAGGGGTAGCCTAGAGAAAGCAAAAAAAAAAAAAGCATCCTTTTCAGGCATTTCGAGGTGAGGAATTAATATTATTATTATTAATGCAACAGTCTCAGACACAATATTTTACACCTGGGGAACCTATGCTACTGACACTTCTTGACTGCTTTCCCTCATCCATTGAAAAAGGATACCCTAGTCATGGTTGAGTGACATAGCAGGTACAGGTTGGAGATGTCGTCATGCAATAAGTATCACCAAAGCTGCTTTTTTCCAGATCTAATCACAGTTTAAAAGCTGCATGGAGTAATCTCCTTAATGTAAGTGTGAAGTAAGTGTAAAATAACCCCACCCCCCATATTCCTTGAAACTTACTTCCGTATAAAAAGTCATAGGATTGGTTTGGCTACAGGGATTCTTCAGCTTTTTCTTTCTCTATCCTGACTCTGCCCTAACTCATTAATTCACTTTAACCCAGCTACTGTTTTCTGTTAATCAATTGCCTTGTTTTAAAATGCAACAGGCATTTTTTTTACCTCCTGTGAACAGTAATTGCTTATCATTTAACATTCAGAAAGTTGTCTCTCCACATGCTTACGTGTTTTATGATAAGATAAAAGCTAGCAAAGACTTTAATGACCGTTACATCAAAAGATCAATAATGAATATATGGCTAAAATAAAAGTAGAGATTTTACAGATGGATCTAGAGCTGGTTTTCACCACATGAGGCCCTCTATAAAAGGTAAACTATAATAGAGAAAGGATGGATCACATATAGAAGATTGTTCAGAAGGTTGAATACAGAATGAAAATGAGAAAGCAACTAAAAAGGGGGCACCTAAGATATATTTGGTATTGATATATGCAACAATGGGAAAGATATGACTAAAAACTAGAGGGAATACAGACAAAAATGACAGATTTTGAGATACTGCTATATACAGAGGATAACTATTTAATAGAATGTATAAAATGTTATTAGATATAGAAATAGAAGGGGAATTAGTCAATTAATGCATTAATAAGTGGGCATAGCATGTAAGACACACCATACAATTAGAACAATGGGAAAGAGCATGTTTGAGAGGAATAAGGTTTACACCAAGTGCAAATCTGGGAGACAACATGTTTTATAGATGGCACTTGACACCTGAAAAGCTATCTAAGGTGTATAGAGAAACCTCCAATAAATGTTGGAAATGCTCAGCAAACGTGGGATCTTTTAATCATGTTTAGTGGTCCTATAAGAAAGCTAAGAAACATTGAATTAAAATTCATGAAATAATGCAAGACGTTATGGAAAAGAAAGGACAATTAAAACCGGAACTGTACCAGTCGGTTGGGCATGGCGTCCCACTGAGATGTCTTTCTGCATAGCGACAGAGAGGCAGCTCAGATCCACAGGAGGCATGAGCTGAAGATGATTCAATTTCAGCTCAAAAAATTTCAGCTCAAAATATTGTCTAGATATAGGGGACCCAGAGGAGCCGACTGTGGGTCCATTCCAACGACCTAATCCTTGGATGAAATCCAATTTGGAGGACAAGAAGATGAGACGCTGAGGGGACCGAAAAGGCAAGTCACTGCTTTGTGGTATCCACCTATCCTAGACGGCTTTTTTAACCTTGAAAAACGTCAAGAAATATAGTTAAATATTTCCTAAAGTTGAACTTTCTTTTGAATATTTATCTGAATAAACACTTATTGGCATGAGGAAACTACATTTATTTGGATAAGAAGAGATATATTCCAAGCGGAGAAATAAAAGATTACTCCAAGAATTGTGAATTAATATTTAATTTAATGGACTAATGTAAAGTCTGGAAAAAAGACTGAAGACTTGTAAAATTTGTATGAAAAATATTAGCGGAGGAGCTCAAGGTATAGAAAGAGTTAATTAAACATTTAACAATAGGAAGAGAAGTCAGCATTGATCCGGATGTATATACCAAACTGCTTGTGATGTGGGGGAATTTTGATGTTATAGAGGACAGTGATATCGGACGGTACCAGAACAGAGTGGAGCGTGGAGGACAGCAGTGAAAGCGAGAGTACAGTGGGACCTGACGGTGGGTTCAGATGGGACCAGAGTGGCATGGAGGACAGCGGCGAGATTGAGAGTGAAGAGAGGCTAGAGAGAGGACAGCAGGACCGGATGGAACCAAAGTGGCAAAAAATGTGTGGAGGACAACAGCGAGTGCCAAGAGTGAAGAGAGGCCAGAGAGAGGACAGCGGGACCGAATGGGACCAGAGCGGTGCAGAGCGTGGAGGACAGCAAAGAGACCAAGAGTGAAGAGAGGCCTGAGAGAGGATAGTGGGACCGGACGGGACCAGAGCGGCATGGAGTGTGGAGGAGCAGAGAGAGACTGTGAGTGAGAAGAGGCCTGAGAGAGGACAGCAGGACTGGATGGGACCAGAGCGGAGTAGAGTGTGGAGGACGCCGTCGAGACTGAGAATGAAGAGAGACCAGAGAGAGGATTGTGGGACCGAACGGGACCAGAGTGGGGTGGAGCATGGAGGACAACGGTAGGATTCAGAGTGAGGTGAGGCCAAAGAACAGCGGGAACAGACGAGATTAGAGGAAGTGCAATGTGGAGACAAAGGTGAGATTGGGATAAGAAGAAGAGACTAGAGAGAGGACAGTGGGACTGGACGGAATCTGAGTGAAACGGAATACAAAGGACATTGATGAGATCAAGAGAGAAAAAATTTGCTTAGAGAATAACGACATTGGAAAGAGTGTTAGAGAATAATAGTAGTGTTAATTTGAAAAACAATTGAGCCCACTGATAAAATTCCTGAAAACAAAATGGGGAAATGACTTTATGATTGGTCTGGGGTAAACAAAAGGATAACGAAAATCGAAATAATGACATTTATTATATCAGAATCAGATGAACTTTATAATCATGCTAATGTTATGAATACTTCCTTTTAGATGAAGTATTTTTATGCTTATGTTTATTAGAATTAAATGTAATTTATTGTTTATATTATTGGGCAATCACAATATAGTATAAGTTAACAGATGAATTTCAATAGAAAGAAGGAAAGAAAAGAAGACAATATGGAGTTTTTATTTTATTATTCTTTTTGAGTTACATGTAATACATTGACTTTTGATGTATACTTTGTTCTTCTCAATAGTTATGTTTTTAAAGAGTTATTTTAAAACTAATAAAGATTATAAAATAAATAAATAAACCAGAACTGTACCTTATAATTGTAATAGAAAAAGAAGTAGAGAAAAGTCAGTAAATAATGGTTTTATATATGATAACGGCAGCTAGAATAACATACTCAAAATACTGGCGGGGGGATTAGTATTCCAACACAAGAGGAATGGCTATTGAAATTAGGAGAGTCAGAAGAAATGGACAAATTAACAAGATTATTAAATAAGGCAATCAGAAACTTTGAAAAAGACTCTGAAATGCAATAATTATTTGTGATAGAAAACAGAGAGCCTTACAGACAAGTAGCAGGATAAAATAGATAGAAAAAAAAGTACTGTACTTAGTAAATTTAATTAAGCAGGGTTTCATGTAAAAATACATAGATTGAGAATGGAAACCCAACACAGAAATAACCAATACTGGAAAGGTAGGAAGTCACAATTTTACTATGTGTTATTAAATAGTTGATATTATTTTATGTTCCTCAAGAACATGGCCATCTGTTGAGGATGCTTTGATTTGGATTTCCTGCATGGCAGGGGGTTGGACTGGATGGTCCTTGCGGTCTCTTCCAACTCTATGATTCTAAGAACCTGTAGATGGGTAGCTCCTTGGCCCAATGATCTGTATATGTTAATTTTGCTGATTATGTTCAGAATTTTATTTCTTGTCACCATTTTTTGCTTTAATTATTCAGATTTCCTTCCTGAAAATGTTGGTTATGGATTATCTGTTTTACATCCTCCACAGCAAAGGCAGACACCAAAAGTACAATCAATTTCACTACTATCTCGTTATTCTCCTTTGCTATTCCTTTAATTTCCATGCAATCCAGCAGATCTCTTCAGGCAGGCCTTCCCAGACTGACCTTCTACCAGACTGGGATAGTCTTGTCCGCCCCAATTAGCCCACTCCTATTACCATTTTAAACTGTTTTAACTTTCTGCTTGTTTAATGGATTGTTTTATTGTGACGAGGGAGAGTTGGAGGGTTGGGGGTTTGTGGGATTGTTTTTGATTGTGTATTGTATTTGAACTCTGCTGTTACCCACCTCAATCCATAGGGAGAGACAGGATACAAATAAATATTTATTATTGTTATTATTATTATTATTATCAATGACATTCCTGTTTCCTTGCTTCCAATACATTAAAATAATTTTAATTTTTTTTAGGTTTAATGCCATTAGTGACATATTCCTTTTTCATACCCTGTATTGTCTGCTTACATTGTTTTTATGTGAATTTGTATACCTGTTTCTTCTCTTTTGAGCAATACTTCCATTTTGGAAAGGAAGACTTCTCTAATAGCTTCCTAGACATGGCTCATTAACTGTTTGGTGACCTCTTTGTGATACACATTCTAGCTCTGCTGCTGTCCTTGCAGTTTTGAATAACCTCCTAATGTTTTGATCATGATAACCACTATAGCTGTGAACCCCACTTTACGCCCTGAGGAAATAAATACTACATATATCCCGCTTTTTCAAAAGTTATATTCAAAAGAACCCACATTTTGTTAACACTTTGCAATAAATGACAGACACACAACCAAAACATACCAACAAACGTATGATTAAAATTTAGCTCAAGTATTGGTGGTACATCCTTTAAACAGTAAAGTGCTAATGTACATATCTATTCTAACAATGCAATGCTATGTATGTTTACTCAGCAGCAGCAAGTCTCACTGACTTACATGCTTAAGTTCATAGGACTGCATCACATGTGTCTTTTATTTGATTAATGTTTTCACCTAATACAGGTTTAACCTAATTAAGGCTCCATTAGCATAATAGCCAATTGGCTTTTTTCCATGAGCACAGCCAACTCCAGATTAGTTATAACCTGTTATATGGTCTAGGTCTGTAAGGCTGAGGCTTACATTACTTGCAGAAGAGATTCAGGAGACAATGAGTAACTTCTTAGGAAAATTGAATGTTTAACCCTGCAGTGATAAGTGATATTGCCTTTGTTCCCCTCCAAAATTCTCCCGTTGTTTTTCCAACTCTTGTGCCTCTCTGTTTAACTTATATGTGACAAAAACGTATCTTCAGTGGCTCCACAGTAATGTAACAATCCTGGGGAGCACAAGGGCTTCTGTAAGCCAGGGAAAGCGGTGAGGCAGAAGTGTGACTGCAAAGTAAGCCCCATTCAAATTGACTTACACTAGCAGAGCAACCATTTGCACATTTACTCAGAAGTAAGTTCCACTCTCCTTAAAGGGTTTTGTTGTTGTTAGTTGCCCTCAAGTCGTCCTCAGTTCATGGCAACCCTGTGGATGAGACATCTCCAAGCTTCCCTGTCCTCTAGTGTCAGATCCTGTAGGCTCAAGCCTGCAGTCTCCCTGATGGAGTCTAACCATCTGGCATGTGGTCTTTTTCTAATGCCCTCAAATGTGGCCAAAGTATGACAGTCTCAATTTAGTCAGCCTGGGCCTCATTCCCACTTACAGATAAATTGGTCTCTGATCCGTGGTTCCCACTACATTTGCCCCGATTGCATTTTCTGTCATGTAATCGCATCAAAATAACCAAGGGAAACTTCCGGCTTGATCGCTTCTAGGACCAATTTGTTTGTCTTCTTGGCCGTCCGCAGTATCTTCAAGGTTTTATGCTCTATTAAATGAAATGAGGAGGGTTGAAATCAAAACCGTGCCTCTGGTGAAGTTAGCTCTAATTCCTGAAAACACAATAAATGTGTTTGCTTTTACAGGCATCACAGGAGCATTTGTTGTTTTTACTGCAACAGAGTGACAGCACCATCCCACTAGAAAGAGGTAAGGATGAGGAGATGCTGGGGTTCAGAAAACCAGTCTGCAAGACCTGTGGGAAAATTATTCAGCCCATCCATCATCTCATCTCCCCTAAAACCCCTTTGTCAAAATTAAAAGGATAAAGGGGAGGGGAGCGGGGAAAGGGGGGAGGCAGAATCTAGCAGCACCTTTAAGACTGGTTTATATTTTAGCATGAACTCTCATGGGTATTTAGCCATTTTCTCAGATGCAGTGACAGAATAGTATTAAAGCCTGAGGTTATTAAGCATATTGATACAGTTGTTGGAGTGGAAAGGAATGTAATCGACTTCACTCTTCCTGGTCATATAGTATAGGATTGCCAAGTAGCAGTTTTTGAACAAAGGAAGACTGGCAAGAGAAACAGCTGAATTGAGTTATGTTTTCAGAGTTGGCTGGTTAAAGCAGATTGGTTTAAAGTAACCAAATGACTAAAAAAAACCACTCTTGGTTTAATTGATTGTTCATATATTTTAAAAAGTCTATTACGTATTACTATTTTCCAACACTCCTACTGGAATAATGACTGTTTGAATTTAAACATTTTAACAGTGTATTGGCAATTTTTCATTGTTAGACCAGCATCCATTGTCAGATGCTTCTTTTTAATCACTTTATTTTATAGTGCAATCCTTCAGTTGACATAGAATCATAGAATCGTAGAGTTGGAAGAGACAGCAAGGGCCATCCAGTCCAACCCTCTGCCATGCAGGAAATCCAAATCAAAGCATCCCTGACAGATGCTTGAACCAAAACAATTTGCTTTAAAAGAACACCTTTTAAAGAATTATTATTAATTAAGCTAGTGGATATAACATCTTAACTGTATTTAGCTACTTAGTTTTCTGAGTTAGTCATAGTGATATAGTCGTATACTTCTATACTATATATAGGGCACCAACATGTCAATACAGTTCCTGAAGTCAGCAGTTGGGAAATCCCCGTATAAGGGAATTTCCTTGGTATTATTCCACATCCTTGTTGCTTGTGATCTTCATTTGAGTGAGCTGAACCAATGCAGTGAATGGATGGAAGAAAGACTTCCACACTGCAGAAATAAAAAGTGGTTTGACTCCGCTTTGACTGTCATGGCTCACTGCTATTGAATTATGGGAACTGTGGTTTTGTGAGACGTTTAGCCTTCTCTGTCAAAGAGTTCTGGTGCCCCAATAAACTACAAATCCCAGAATTCCATAGTAAGTTAAAGTGGTGTCAAACTGGATTATTTCTGCAGTGTAGATGCAGCATCTTGCTCTCTTTTGATGAAATAAAAATTGAGATTAGAAAGGAATATAGAGCCAAGTGAGTTGGAACTAAAATACTAATGCAAAAAATGGTTTGAATAAAAAATTGTTTTGGTAGCTTTTTTGTTCAGCCTTTTTAAAAACATTTTAAAACCCTGCAAATTTCAATCTGTTACCAGAGGTATGAACAAAGATACCAGTTTCATGGCGCAGTACTTCAATCTTCACTGTAGATATAACAAAAGGTTTTGACTCCAAAGGAACTGACTCTTGTTAATCAAATTTACTGATTTCACAAGTCAGTACTAATGGACCACATATAGGTCTGAAAGACTATTACCCCATGCACCCCTTTGAGAATTTAGGCTGCAACTTTCTGGATCCTGAAGGTTGAAGAAGTGGCCTGATATCCATGGAAGCACATTTCTTGTGTGCCTTTAAAGTCATTTCTGACTTATGGAGACCCTAAGGTTGGAGTATGACTCTATGGAGAGCAAAGATATATCTCTGTTAGTCTGTAGAGCAGCTTCGGGGAGCTGAAGTCCAAAATCTCTTAAAGGGCACATTTTGGGGACCACTGCTGTAGTCAGTATGCATAGAGATCTTGTAGCACCTTTGAGTCTAACTGAAAGAAATTGGCAGCATGAGCGTTCATAGACTTCAGTCTACTTCCTCAGATGCATTTGGTGGAGGGGAAGCCAGGTACAGAAATATATATGCCATTGGTATATGAGGATGTAAATAGAAATTACAAGTCCTTTGTGTATGGAAATGAAGTTGCAGGTTCAGTTTTAACTATGGCCGTTGGTGCACAAAGACGTAAGAACCTGATCTTGGTGCATGGAGATGAAGTGGCAGATCCAGTTCTGCAATGAGACTAGCCTCTGGTGAGGGAACAGATGAATGTAGGGCACCCCCATGAGGATGGGGTCAGATAGGGTTAAAGTGCGTGTAGCATGTAGGGGAAATATTGCCTTTGTTCAACTTCTTTCTTTAGTCTTGTGTCCAGTTCTGGGCACAATTCAAAAAGGACATTGAGAAACTGGAGTGTGTGCAAAGGAGGGCGACTAAAATGGTGAAGGGTCTGGAAACCATGCCCTACAAGGAAAGCCTTAGGGAGCTGGGGATGTTTAGCCTGGAGAAAAGAAGGTTAAGAGGAGATATGATAGCCCTGTTTAAATACTTGAAAGGATGTCATATTGAGGAGGGAGGAAGCTTGTTTTCTGCTGCTCCAGAGACTAGAACACGGAACAATGGATGCAAGCTAAAGGAAAAGAGATTCCACCTCAACATTAGGAGGAACTTCCTGGCAGTAAGGGCTGTCCGACAGTGGAACACACTCCTTCCTCGGAGTGTAGTGGAGTCTCCTTCCTTAGAGGTCTTTAAGCAGAGGCTGGATGGGAATGCTTTGATTGAGAGTTCCTGCATGGCAGAATGGGGTTGGACTGGATGGCCCTTGAGGTCTCTTCCAACTCTATGATTCTATGAAAGGTGCTACAAGGCCTCTCTAAACGCTGACTCTGTAGAGACCAGGATTCGAGTCCCAGGCAGCTTGGCCTGGGTGACCTTGGGCAAGTCACACTCTCTCAGCCTTGGGGGGGGGGAAAGAGGCCATGGCAAACCTCCTGCCAAGGAAACCCCATGACCTTAGGGTCGCCATAAGTGGGAAACAACAAAGGCGAACCTGCCATGGCTTTTTCCTTGGCAAGAGTTGTTCACAGGAGGTTTGGCCATTGCCTTCTTTCCCCTGAGGAGGCTGAGAGAGTGTGACTCCCTCCAAGGCCACCCAATGGGACTGGAACCCTCTGGCCTCCCAACCAGATCCTAGTCCCCTCACAGACGAATCCTCCTCTCTTTGTCCTCCAGCTCCTCCTCCTCCACTGAGGGAAGGGGAGGGGGACACGTGACCGGGCAAGGCCGCCATAGAGGAGCAGAGCCTAGAGCGGCCGACTTCCTCAACCACCTCCCGCCCTCTTCGGCTAGAAAGACACTTCCCTATCGAAGCCTAGCCCCGCCCACCTGCGCGTCATCCCGAACGCCGGGCCAGAGTCTCGTGACCGGAAGTGGGCGAGAGAGAGGCGGAAGTGAAAGCGGGGAGGGTGTTTTTGGCCCCATTAAAGCGGAGCTGAACGGAGCAGCGAGAAGCAGCAACAGTAGCCGTCGCCGCCGAGGCCTGGTCTTTTCCTACGGTGAGCGCGGAAGGGGCCTTGCGGGGTTTGGGAGCCGAGGGCGGCTTCGGTCCTTGCCTCGCTGTGGGCCCAGAGGCAAGAGACGGAGAGGGAGAAGAGGAGGGTGCGGCTCCCGCAGCAGCAGCAGCAGCAGCAGCAGCGGGGCCCAAGGCAGGGTTTGCGCCTTGTCCCCAGTCCTTCCTTCTTTCCTTGGGCCCCGCCCTGGGCTGCCTCCCGGGAGACGTCCTGCTTCCTAAGGAGCCTTTGGGGGATCAGCCGTGACTGAAGCTTGAGAGCTGCGGCGTGGCCACTGCGGAAAGAAGAGCCCGGTTGAAGTGCCCCTGGCTCGGTCCTGGGAAGGTCGGGGGCGGTAGGGGTTTGTGTTATTACTGTATTTGTGAGGCATTCAGCTTTCTCTGTTTATGAAATGCTCCGAGGCAGAGGAGTTAAGGCGGTCGGTCCCAAAGTGGGTTGTTTATGCGGGGCATTTTGGGCCTGGGGCATAAAGACAAGTGAAACAGCTTCATTTAGATACCGCTTCATACCGAACTAGCAGTGTCTCAGCGGTTTACGAGTGTAAGCTAATTGCCCCCAACAATCTGGGGACTCATTCAATGGCCTCGGAAGGATGCACGCCTGAGTCGAGCTTGAGCCTCTGGGCTGGTCTTGAACTCGCAACCTTGTGGTTTGTGAGTGAGTGGCTGCAGTGCAGGCATTTGCCCACTGGGCGCCTTGGGGTGGGTCACACTCTCTCAGCCTCAGAGGAAGGCCAGGGCAAACCCTCCTCCGATGTAACCTTAGCATAGGTTCATTCGCCTTAGGGCCGCCATAAACTGGGAAACGCTTGGAGGCATGCAATTATTATCATTATTTATTATTATGTTTGTTTATATGGCGCCATAGACTTTACACAGCGCTTTGCAAAGGAGGACAACAGCGACAGTCTAGGCCGCATGTACATTAAGGCCAGCCCTTGAGCGCCTTTGTTCCTTTCTCTTTCTCTCATCTTCCTCCAGACAAACAAAAGAGATGCCAGGGATAATAATGGAGCCCCACATTCACCCTGAAACCCTGTGGGTGTCTCAGGCAGGGATAATCCGTTTTGACACTACTATTGGCAACTGCCCTGGCTCAGTGCTATGGAAGCCTGGGGTTTCTAGTTTATTGTGGCACCAGAGCTCTCTCTGGACAGAGAAGGCTAAATGTCTCACAAAACTACAGTTCCCTAGCACTGAGCAGTCTTAGACTGCGTTCACACTGAAGAAGTAGCCTGATTTGGGACTGCTTTAACTGCCCTGGCTCAAGGCTATGGAATTCTGGGAGTTGGAGTTTGTTGTGGGGCCCACAACAAACTCACAACTCCCATAACTCCATAGCCTTGAGCCAGAGAACAAGTTAAAGCAGTGCCAAATCAGGCTGTTTCTCCAGTGTGGATGCAGCCTCAGTGTTCCTTAGTGCCTGGCCCTCAGGAACAGAGGAAGGTGAGAGAACTGGCCCAAGCTGCTTTTCTCCCCCTTGGCCCCTGCTGCCAGCTTCCTATAGGTCTGAAGAGTTTCTCCTAGGTGTAGTAACAAGGCTTTGTTTCTGAGACCTCTTAGTTGTCTGTGCCTAAGTGCTTTCATGTCTGTCTCGCATTAGTCCATGAAGTTTGAAACAGAAACCACCTAATGACCTAATCAAGATTGACTTCCTTGCCGCCTCCCTGTGTAAACAATCTCCTGAGATGAATGTGGACACTGTTTTGTAGTGGCTCAGTACTACAGTATTAAACCGTCTCATTGGGAAATTAGCCCCATTAAATACAGTAGGAGAACTCCTGAGTAAGCCTTTGTAGATTTGTGTCTCGTGTGCTGTGCGCCTTCCAAGTTGTTTCAGACTTAGTGGTGAAACTCTCACAGGGTTTTCTTGAGTGGGTTTGCCATTGCTTTCCTTTGAGGCTGAGAGACTGTGATTTGCCCAAGGTCACCCAGTGCGAACTCGAAGGCTTTCATGGCTGGCATACATAGTTTTTTGTGGGTTTTTGGGGCTATGTGGCCATGTTCTAGAAGAGTTTATTTCTGACATTTCGCCGGCATCTCTGGCTGGCATCGTCAGAGAATGTAACCAGTGTGTTTACATGGCAGAGCCGGGATTTAACCCTCCGTCTTCCATTGCCCTAGTCTGGCACTCAAACTATAATAGTAATGATAATAGTAAAAATTTATTTATTCCTCGCCTCTTCAGTTAGTATAAGGCAGTTAACAACTGTAAAAGAACATTAAAATACAATGAAAGACAATATCCCACAACCCACCCACCTACAATAAAACAATGCAATTAAATTATTAAAATAAATTATGAAAACAGAGCAGGCAGTCGATGGGAGGCGACCGAGATGCTAATCTGGGAAGGCTGCTGGAAGAGATCCATCTTGACCCCTTTTTTAAAGCAGTCAAGATTAGCAATATTCTGGATTTCCTCCTGACGGCCATTCCTTAACATGGGAGCCCTGGCACTCTTATAAATGATTAAGTATTATCTAGCATGTTCCTGGACAATTCAGGAATGGTTTGGTATGTACAAGGATAGCTAAGAGTAGCAATCTGTTGACAGAATCTGCTCTGAATGCATGAATGGTAAACTATTGGGTCCCTCAGCTTGATCTTATCTCACTGGTTAAACATGAGGTCATTGATTAAATTGGGAAGAACAAATAAAGCTATAATGTTCCTCCTTCTCCTGGAAGTGTGTTGTCTTTCTCAGGACCCACTGGATTGATCAAGATTGCAGAGGATACTAAGAGTACCAGTGGCCTCCAAGTCTTGACTCATCAATGTCCTTGGGCAGAGCTTGTTTTATCTGAGTAATAGTGTGTGTTTGTCTGCGCATGAATGTGCAGCTGCGTGCTAGAGAAAACTTGTCAGACTAGCTTTTTTCTATTCCAGTTTGCCAGGCTTTAAATATTTAAGTGCATCAAAATGTTCTAGAAACATGCTATTTCTAAAAATATAATGCAAATTACTGAAACAACAATGGGTTGCCCTTTTAACTGATTTGGCAACAAATGGCTATCATATACTAGCTAGTCCAATAAAATGTAAGACACCCCCAATGTGCAGGAGGCCAACTGTAAATCCAGTTTACTTAAAATTCAGTTTAATAATCCAAGCACTCTTGTGTACAAGTTGTATATCAGATATTGCATGTGGGATCTCATTGACATCTGTAGATTGCATAGATTCTCAGAATGTGTACTGTTTTTAATTTTGTTGATCAGCTGCTCTGGAGTAAAGCTTGATTTGTAGTAGGTGGAGTCTGGATACTTTGCATGTTCTGAGCCATGCCCTCTTACAAGAGCAAGCATACTGTCTTCCCTTGTGATTACAGCAGCTGATAAAGCACATGATTTAGTTCATGGAAGGCTAACTATAATTTGTTTGGGTAAAGGGATCCCATAAATGCCAACAAGTATATCTGGATTAAGCCAGCAATGTAGCCTGTCACTTTCACTTTATAAATCATGGTATATGATGATTGGGGGCTTGATAGTAGTCTCATTCCCGGCCTGTTAAAGTTCCACCCAAGGATTCTTAAAATAGAAGCACGAAAAGGTCTGCTGTGTGTTTGATGTTACTCATTCTTCCCCTTGAAGTTCCACACACTATTACAAAAGTATCATTTAAATAGCATATGGATTTTACATTGAAAAGTGGCTTTATAACTAGATAGTTCTTAAAACAAGATGGAGAACAGTCTACACTAGGTAAAACATGAATTCCAGCTGAAGCTGTTGCCATGGAATAGCACTGCTATAGAGCATGTACTTTGTGAGCAGAAGGTCCCTGGCTGAATCCTTGTAATCTAAAAGGATGTTGGGTGGCTGGTGATGGGAAAGGCTTATGTCATATGATGGAGAGCTGGGGAATATGGGGCTCATGAGCTAGTGGTCTGACATCATTTTATGGCAGCTTTCTCTAAAAGGAAAAGCTAACAGTATTGATACATTATACATATGCAATCTGAACTTTGGCTGATAATATGTTTAAAATATGTATTTATAGGTGAAATCCTAGTAGGTGACTTTAGGTAAATCAGCTGAAAGTCTGTTGGGTTCCTTCCAAAATAGTCTGAAGCACATTATGAAACCTTTGTATCCATACTGTCCGGGGATTAAGTACACTGGGTACAATCAACAATGCAACTCAGTTCAGAATGATCAGATCCTTAATTGATGTTAAGCCATGCTTTTCTGGGTGGCCAAAGAGCCAGAGCAATAAGATCAATTTCCCGAATTCCCCATGATTGTATAAAAGAGAAATTGGTAGGAAAACAGAATGCATACAGAAGCTCCCAGGTGTAGCCTCCAGGTTGGTCTAGCATGTATGAGCAACTACCAGGTCTGAGGAGTACAGTCTGCCCTCCTTATCCATGATTTTTTTTTATCCACGGATTCAAGCATTCACGGCTTGAAAATATTCCAAAAAAGTATAAATTCCAAATAGCAAACCTTGATTTTCCATTTTATATAAGGGACACCATTTTGTTCTGCCATTATATTCAGTGGGACTTGGACACCCATGGATTTTGTTATCCACGGGGTGGGGGCTGGGAACCAAACCCCAGCAAATAACAAGGTCCCACTGTATATGTACCTTCACCTGGAGGGCTGTATCTTTTGCATCTCTTTAAAAAACTTAAATTTTTAAATAAAAATTTGATGGCTTGGATTTTTTAAAACTGAAAAAAAATCCCCGTGTTATTTTTAACACCTGTGCTACTTTGGGCCCAGAAGTGGCCTTTTTTAAAAAAAAAAAATTAGGAAATCACTTGAGGTTTTTTTTGGGGGGGGGAACTGAAGGCAAAAAAGGCAATATTACCTCCATGCCTCCTAGACGGCAGACAGGGTGTTTTGAGTAAAAATAAAAAAATACTGGGAGAGGCACGTTGAGGGCAGGGAGACGAAGGGCTTGAGAGATTGCCTGCCAGTTGCATTTCCCCATTCTTGGTCTATATCTATAATAATTCCTATCTACAATCTTGGATAGCAGCTGGCAATTGTTATAGACATCACCTAGCTAGATCGATCAAGGCAGCTTCAGATTTATCTAAACCCAACTTCTTGTACAAAACTGGATATTCTAGTGTTGACTAGTTATCCCATATTTTCTGAAAGATGCTGTTGAAATGAACAGTTTGGTTAGAATTGGTAGTGTACTTCTTTTAGAAAACATTAACTGAAGATTCAATCTGGTTCAAAATGAACTTTAAATGGGATGGAAGAAGATGCAGGAGATTGAGATCCCTATTCATCTTATTTAGTGGAAACAATCTGTCAGCTGAGATAGTGCATCAGTGTCTTTTCTGAACTTCCTTGGGAAACTTGTCATTAGATGCCTTTACAAATAAGGTGTAGCGTGTACTAGCTTGTTTCCAGGGTATGTGTTGGTAATGATCTTGGTTCTGCATTGGTTCTGCAGCTCTGCCATGTACTGAACTAGCTTGTCTTCAGAAATGAACAGAAAGATTGATCTACTGCCAGGTTTTTTTCTTTTTAACTCCTGGCAGCTATCCCAATATGGTGCACTGAGAGAGAAGAAACAGGTCATTTTAGAGCCTTTTGTGAAGTAGCTAAAGGTGCCTATCTGCCCTTTACTGGAAGCATCTCTTTGTATTATGCTTTGTCCATTTGCTGCTGCTTGCTTATTTCTCAACCTCTTTTAGCACCAAATAGCTAAAAGGTGTTCCTGAATTTGCTGTCTAGGCAGTAAGCTAAAATACGAACTTCAGACTTCTAAACAAAATTGTTTTGGCCTTGTCTGTCAGAGAGCAAAAGCAGTTCTCTTCATTAGAATGTCTGTGTCAGAGGCAGAGCTTGGAAAGTTTTTCTTAAGTAGAGTGAACATAATAATACATTGAGACAATCCATAACTGTGGGCCTCATGCATTGTTGTAGTCATTCTGAATAAATTCCCTAGCTTTGATTTTAAGTTTCCAAAGGCAAGACATACACCTCCTGCTGACTCAGCATTTTCTGTCTCCTATTAGAGAAATCCATTATACGCTTCTGTCTTGTGTGCTGCCACTTTGTAGATGTCCAATGTTATTCTGTTTCTTGAAGATCAAACTTCTCAGTCCTCTCCAAACTAATATGTTCTTTACTCTGCCTTTTTATGCATTTCTCTGCTTTACTCTTCCTCCACCCCCACCACAAGCCTATAAATATAGCCTATAGTTCAGGTCCCTTGACTTGCCAGTATTGCATTAGTATGGATTCCTGTTTCGAATGTGACTTGATTATAAATCTGGTTTTGGTTCTTTTTTAGGTTCCTAGTCAAGTCCTGTATTGTTCCTTCCTCTTCAAGCAGTTGCCATAATCTTGTGATATTTATCTTATTCCCTCACAGCCACAACTGTGAGCTGTCCATGAATGTGGCTGTGGCTTGTGACCCAATAACTTAAAGATACAGATGGTACAGAAGATAACAAGCTGGCAAGATCAATAGGCTAATAGAATAGGACTGGAGAATGTGTCCAGGAACTTATTTCTTTTTATACATCTGCAGTCACCTGTTATATTGTACAAACAAACAACAGTAAAACTATAAGGCTGGTTTTGGACTTCAAGAGCACTTCAATACTGTAGGCTTTATGTATGCCTCTTAAAAGTTTATACTGAGACCCTGCAGGATTTCATTAGAAGGTGTTATAGTGATTCAAAGTTTGTTTTTAAAATCTAGCCCAGCCCTTTGAATGTGTTAGCCATCATTTTCAGCCAGTGTAGCTAATGTTTGGGGTGATGAATACATTTAACATATCTGGAGGACATCAGGTTACCTAACTTTTATATTGGAGGGACACAGGTACAGAAATTCTGTTCTAGACAATGACACATTCAGTGAAAGCATTAGTATAGAGAAGAAATGGAAAAAAAAATTGCTTTAGGAAGCTGCTTCTAACCAAGTGGTGGTATTCGGTTTTCTTGCTTGTGAGTGGGGAAATTGTGGCTCTCCAGGTATTGAATTACTGTCTCTATTTCTTTTAACCTGGTTGTGGCAGCAGTGATGGGGAGAAGTGAAAGTCCAATAACAGCTTGAGCACTATGTGCTCACTATTCTTATTTACTTTTTTCTTAAAAAGTGATTGTTATTTAATAATAATAATAATAATAATAATAATAACAGTATTTATTTATTATAATAATTATAATAAATTTTATTTATATACCACTTTTCCAAAAGATCAAAGCGGCTTACACAAAATTAAAACTAGTTACAAACACATCATAAAAATAGATAAAAAACAGTAACACAATATACACTATACAAATCTAAAACAGTCATTCAATAGAGTGAGGCAGAGAGTCGATGGGATCAAAATACACAACTTCATTTTCCAGAGTGGAAGGCTTGACAGAAGAGGAAGGTTTTAAGCCTCTTTTTAAATGTTTCCAGGAGGGTGATAAGGCTGAGCTCCTTGGGAAGACTGTTCCAGATTTGTGGGGCCGCTACTGAGAAGGCCTTCTGGGATGTAGTAACATATTTAGAAGGTGGGATTTCCAGCAAGTTCTTCCTGGTTGTTCTGAGTGCGGGGCGAATTATATGGGGAGATGCGGTCCCTCAAGTAACTCGGGCCCAAGCCATGTTTATAACCCGCCTCTCCCTGTGTTGGATCAAGGCGGGAATATTTAAAAATATTTACATTCAAAAGGGATTTAGTTACGTCCAATGATGTTCCAGTATAGCAGAAGCAGGAAAATAAAAAACACAAAAGGAGAAAAATAGCCACAGTAGTTGTAAGTTTCTATACAAGCTGACCAAATGGCCAAAAATTGAATCAGAGTTGGAAGAGACCACAAGGGGCATCCAGTCCAACTCCCTGCCCTGGAAGAAAGCGCAATCAGAGTTCTCCCAACTAATGGGCATCCAGCGTTTGTTTAAAAACTTCCTAAGAAGGAAACTCCAACACACTCAGAGGTAGCATATTCCACTGTCCAGTAGTGTTTACTGTCAGGAAGTTCTTCCTAATGTTGAGGTGGAATTTTTTCTCCTATAGTTTTAATCCATTGCTCTGTGTCTTAGTCTCTGGAGCAGCAGAAAACAAGCTTGCTCCATTCTTAATATGACATCCTTTCAAATACTTAAGCATGGATATCATGTCACCTCTTATATTTCTCTTCCCCAGACTAAACATGCCCATCTCCCTAAGCTGCTCTTCATAAAGTATGATTTTCAGACCTTTCACCATTTTGGTTGACCTCCTCTGGACACGCTCCAGTTTGTCAACATCCTCCTTAACTTGTGGTGCCCAGAACTGGACACAGTATTCTGGGTGAGGGCTGCCCAAAGCCGAATAGTGGTACTACAACCTCCTCCAATAAATAAATAAATACGTAAATCTAGACATTATACTCCTCACATTGGCTTTTTTAGCTGCCGCATCACACTGTTAACTTATGTTCAGCTTGTGGTCTGTTCCTAGATCCCTTTCTCATGTACTGTTTTCAAGCCAGGTATCACTTATCTTATATTTGTGCATATCATTTTTACTGCCCAGGTGTAGTATCTTACATTTCTCCCCTGTTGAAATTTGTGTGTGTGTGTGTGTGTGTGTGTATGTAATATCCATTTGTAAGTTTTGTCTGTACATTATTCTTTCAAATGTTGCAAGTTTGGTTGGATCTTCTGGGAGAAATTATCTTTCTAGTAATAAAATATTAATCTTTAAACAATCAAAAAGGTGGGGAAAAAAACAACTTCCACTGACCGTTTGTTAATTTCCAAGAAACAGGTAAATAATTTGAAAGAATATGTGTCCATCAATAGCAAGAATCTTTCCAAAACCAAATTTACTCATGTGATTATTTCTTCCCAAATGTAGATACTATGCGACAACTCCAAAACCTATGCATTAAGGAAGCATTAGTAGTATTACATCACCAACAATTTGCTAGTTTTAGAAAGCCACTTGATGAATAGACATTATGGAGACCAGTTTGCCTCAGTTATAGATAACAGAAATATATATACAGCCATCCATTTTTGTGGGGGATCCGTTCCGGACCCCTCCCCCCACGAAAATAGGAATTCGCAAATAATCAAGACCGCTTCTGTGAGCGGCTCTGCACATGCGCCATGGGCATACACACTATTTTAACCCTCCTCCATTTGCCGGTCCATGAAGGACCAAGACTGCAGACTCAAAGTCTAAAAATGGAGGGATGACTATATATAAAATCTTGGTCTGGCTGGCCTCTGTTTATGTCCCTAAAATTATGGGAAACTTGGGTGCACTTAAACTTGTAGGGCAAAATCTGGATTGTAACAAATGTTTCAGTTGTAAATATTGCTGTTTAGCTTGTAGCGGAAGTTTAAACTGTTCCTGCAAAACTGAAAAAGAAAAACTGATAGTTGAACATTAAGTATCTGATTTAAGGTAACCATTGCATTGTTTTCCCACATTTTCCATAAAAACCTGACAGATGAACAGTGATAATGACGGATTTGATGATGTTTGATTGCCTTGAGAGGTCTCATTCATAGCCTTTGGGTTCCTTGATACTCCAAGATAGTAAAGTTCTGCCAGTGGTCCGGCTACTATTTGAACCTTACATGACGAGAGAGCTTCAGACCCACTCTTTAGGTCTGACTAAAGACACACTACTGTATTGAATTGGAAGCTTCTTATGGCCTTAACTCTGTAGCTAGGTAGCTAGGAATGTAATTAATGCAGAACAGTGTTTTGGTGCTTGGGACACAGTTCAGAGAATATTGTATGAACTTCTAAATATCTTGGTAGACTGCTGATCTAAATTGCTAAAAATAAATGTGTACAAATCAACTTTACTATTGATTGGTCATATTTTATAAAAATAATGCATAACAGATTTATTTCTCTGATAGAACAACACTGAACCTTATTTTACTAACTTGTCTAAGTTAGGTGAGGCTGTAGAGTAGCTGAACTAATGTCTGGATTTGGTAATGTTTGGTATATGGGCCAATAAAGGTTGAATTCTGACATGTAAGAGGTCTTTCAAGTAGACAGTTTATATGTTTGGGAAGAATGTGAGCAGTCTGATCTCAAGGAAGTTGCATTCATCTGAACAGTGGGTGCATAGTGAGGATATTCCTTGGTTAGACATGTTGATTAAAGCCTAAATCGCTTTGATGTCTACAACATGATGCCTTCCATCTCCATTTGGTTCACCAGCTATGACTGTTACTTGACAGGGATACAGGTTAAGTGTTTCTGATCCAAAATGCTTGGGACCAAAAGTGTCCTGTATTTTGGATTTTTTCTAGATTTTGGAATACCTGTACAGTAAGCCCTTGTTATCCACTGCGGATAACCTATGAGGAACGACTGAGGGAGCTGGGGATGTTTAGCCTGGAGAAAAGAAGGTTAAGAGGTGATATGATAGCCCTGTTTAAATATTTGAAGGGATGTCATATTGAGGAGGGAGCAAGCTTGTTTTTTGCTGCTCCAGAGACTAGGACCCGGAGCAATGGATGCAAGCTCCAGGAAAAGAGATTCCGCTTCAACATTAGGAGGAACTTCCTGACAGTAAGGGCTGTTCAACAGTGGAACAAACTCCCTTGGAGTGTAGTGGAGTCTCCCTCCTTGGAGGTCTTCAAATGGAGGCTGGATGGCCATCTGTCGGGGATGCTTTGATTTGGATTTCCTGCATGGCAGGGGGTTGAACTGGATGGTCCTTGTGGTCTCTTCCAACTCTATGATTCTATTTGGTTACAGGAACCCCCGTGGATGCTCAAGTTCCATTAAATACAGTGGAATATTTTCAAGCTGTGGATGCTTGTATCTATGAATAAAAAAATCTGTGGATAAGGAGGGCTGACTGTATTTGTATATACCAGTAGTATTCAAAATTTGTACCTTTGGAATCCCCCTTGATGTGTAAATGCAGATGTCACAACCCCATTCCACATGGTACTGTATATGAATAAAAATGTTTTGTTTATTTAGTGTACCTATTTTCATTTGCATATTCATGTATATTCATATTTTAACATTTTATAAGGAAATAACATTGTTCAAATTAGAATAGATTTATTTAAGTAAATTCAATTTCTAACTCAATGCATGTGTAAATTTTATACATTAAAATTTGGGGAGGAAGGATCAGGGCCTTCAGGCCTCACATCCCTTGAGCAGCTCTTGTGCCCCCCACAGGGGATCCTGCCCCATTGTTTGAGAACCACTGGCATATACACAATGAGACATAATGAGGCTGAGGAGACACTGAGGATCTATGAAATGGTGAGAATCCAAGTAGTTGGCACAAATCCACACCTCCTGCCATTTCACAGATCCTCATGTCTCTCGTCAGCTTCACAAATACAGTACAGGTATGCAGCTCAAAAAGTCTTTGATTCTGTAGAATTTCAGAATTCTGGATAAGGAATACACAACTTGTAGTTTTCAAATGGGATGGGGTGTTATCAGTACGCTGATGACACCCAGATATACTTCTCCATGTTTCGGTCTTCAGCTTTGACTTCAGATGGCGTCTCACCTCTCAAAGACTATCTTAAGGCAGTAAATGGATTGGATGAGGGATCCAGATAAAACGGAGGTATCGGCTCCGAACCCAGGTATTGGGATACAACCTCCAGTCCTAGAAGGGGTCACACTCTCCTCAAAGGACTGTGTTCGCAGTCTGGGGGTGCTCCTAGATTCATCGCTTCACATGAGAAATCAGGTGAATGCGACGATCAGGAGCGCCTGTTATCAGCTTCGGCTGATACGCCAGCTGCACCCTTTCCTGGAAGTCAGGGACCTTGAGACTGTAGTACATGCACTGGTAACCTCACGCCTTGATTTCTGCAATGCACTCTACATGGGGCTACCCTTGTGCTTGGTCCAGAAACTTCAATTAGTTCAGAACATGGCAGCCAGATTGGTGTCTGGTACATCCAGAAGAAACCATATGACACCAATCTTAAGATCACTCCACTGGCTGCCCATCAGTTTCCGGGCCCAGTACAAGGTGTTGGTTATCACCTTTAAAGCCCTAAATGGCTTGGGTCCAACCTATCTTTGGGACCTCCTCCTTCCATATAATCCTCCCCGCACGCTTAGATCCTCAGGGAAAAATTTGTTACAGCCTTGCAAAACAAGGCTGTCTATGACCTCCCAGAGGACCTTCTCAGCTGTTGCTCCCAGATTGTGGAATGGCCTGCTGGACGAGATCTGTCATATTACCACTCTAAACAGGTTTAAAAGAGCTATAAAGACGGATCTCTTCCGGCAGGCCCTTTCTGAATAGTTCTCCGGCTATTAGAAGGAAAATCTAATCTCTGACTTCACCAGTTATTATATTGTTTTTAAGTATGTTTTATGTTTTAAATTCTACATTGCTTAATTATTAAATAAGCAGCTGTGTTAGTGGGAGAAAAGATATATGAAATCAGTTCTCAGGCCATATACTGTACCATCAACATTCCAAGCTATGTAATAGATACACTGATTTCTTGAGGAAAATTCTGTCTATCCAAAATCTGTTAGAGAACACTATCCTAGCTGCTATGAATGTGGAATCCCTTTACACCAACATCCAAACCAGAATGAACTACAAGCTGACAAGAATACGACCCTGAATGAGTCTGCAGTAGACCCAGAAACCAAACTATGCCACTTTGTATTTACTCATAACTCCTTCACTTGTGGGAATAATATGTACCTCCAAGTCAGTGGCACTGACATGGGTAAATGCATGGCACTACAGTATGCAAACATCTTCATGGCTATCCTGGAATGTGTGCTCTCTTAGCACATTAACCTCAAAACCTCTTTTAACTATGGTTTCTTGATATCTTTGTAATTTGGCCACATGAAAAACAATCACTTGATAAGTTCTGCCAGGATTTCATCAACAACTATCCTACCATCAGCCTGCACCTGGAAAAAAATTCACTTTCTTGACATGACTGTGCAACTGCACAATGGACTTCTAAGCAACGTGCTCTATCAAAAACGCAATGATTGCTACAAATACATGTCTCCAGTTTCTGCCCAGAACACTACCAAATCTATTGTTTACAGCCAAGCCCTCCAATACAACTTCATCTGCTCAGACCCACAAGGTAGACATTAGTGTAGTAAAATAGTAGCACAAGGTGTTTCATCATCATTATTCCAACATTTATCTGATTAATATATCTGGTTAAAATGTATCTGATTTTTTTTAAAATTTAGCAGATTAAACAAAAACTTTTTCTAAATTTCTATGAAAGTAAATATACTAAGCTAGGCATTTACTATTGTAAGTTCTCAATTTGAAATAGAAATCAGTGTTGGTCATTTTCTGCCGACTCTGACTCCACCCAAGATTACTCCTGATTCCATGGCCCTGCATGATATTCATAACCATATTTTACCCCAGTTTTACTAGTAAATGCCACATTTCCCCCTCAAAAGTCTATAACAGCACTTTGCCCCCAATGTGCAGCAGTTACCAACAAGCCAGGTCCAAACCTCTTTGCCCAGTTATTTTAACTCTCATCCTGCCAGATCGGGTATCTTGAAAATCCTGCACAGAACTAGAGCTAAACTTTCTCCTCATTCAACATACAGTAATTATGTATTACAGTAAGTAAGTATGTATTGTACATATTGGGACAAAAATGTCTCATGCAATTTTGTGATTGAAAAAGCATGTTACCTGAAGAATCTCCCATCATCTTAAAACATAGATAAGTTGGAAAGATTAATCTTCAGGTAGTGTTTCTAAGCACTCACACATGCTTCTCTACAAGAAACAACCCTTTCCTTTGCTAAATGGTGGGAAGGTTGTAAGTGTACACACACTTGACCCTGCCTAGAAAGGAAAGGCATGAAGTGTCCCTTAAAGAAAGCATTATTACACAGTCCATGAAACAAATAGAGAAGCACAATGTGTATTCAGAACATGGATCCAGTGCTGTCACTAGGGGGGTGCAGACCACACCAGGTGACACCTTGGTCAGAGTGTTTGACACCTCTGCTCCTCAAACACCTGCTTTTGGGCAGAAATGGGCTGTGGCATTGGCCTGTGTCCCATTTAAAATTTTGAAGAGATTGTGTGAGTGGGATGAAGCTCAGTGGGAGGAGAAAGAGGAGGCTTCAGGTTTTTTTAAAAAAATTAAACTTTTTACAATTTAATTTTTAATTTTTTTTATTCTTTTTACATTTTCTTTTAAAACTTAACTTTTTATCAAATTTTCATTTGAGCCACATGAAGCTATGTACAGTTGGCCTTTGGTGTCTGCAGAATTGCCATCTGCAGATTCAAGCATCCGCAGACGACAGGCTCACATTATCCCCATTGGCAGCACATGCATGTAGCCTTGCCACCATTAAGTCCCTTAATGGTGTGCTGTGTGCATAGCTGTGTGCACGCACTGTCATTGGGGACTACCGAACATGGCATCCACAGATTTTGGTATCGGGGGGGGGGGTCTGGAATGGATCCCCCACAAATACCAAGGGCCAACTGTATATGTATATGTGTTTAGGTGCTGAGTATGATACTGTAATTTAAAAGTATAATTTTAATTTTGCTAAGCTGTTTTATGTCCACAACTATTAGCATTTCAGCCAGTGATATGCAGGAATTACAATTAATGGGTAACGTTACTACAGAAAACATTGCTAAAGATTCTGTATGGTGTGGTATGGGAGGAGCTAGGGGGGTGACCACATGAATTATCGCACAGGATGATGCTAGCCATAGTGATGCTTGTGCATGAAACAAGAGAAATCCTAGTAATGTCAAAAGTGCGGAAGCCACTGGACATCCTTGACCTGTTTTGCCTAATATTCCCGTTGCGGTTGTTTCATGAATAACATGGAAGAGCTGTGGCATCTAGTCTCAGGGTGCTGCCACTTCAGAGCAGTAATGAGCCTGACTTTTTGTGTTGTCATAAGAGGCATGAGACATAGCAGGGAAACCAGAAATATGTTGAGTTACTGAAGTGACTGCATTTCAAGACATGCAAGCTATGATAATTGAGCATCTTCAAATGTGGAATGCACTCAGGAATGGATCTAGCCATTAATGAAAAGCTGGTTGAATTCAGAGATGAGTGACTGTTGTGGCAGTATTTTACAGTCACCCCTCCATATCCACAGATTCAAGCATCCACGGCTTGAAAATATTTTTAAAATGTTTAAATTCCAAAAAGCAAACCTTGAGTTTGTCATTTATGTAACAGACATCATTTTGCTATACCAATGTATATAATGGGACTTGAGCATCCATGGATTTTAGTATCCACAGAGGGTCCTGGAGCCAAACCCCAGTGTATACCAAGGTAAGTGGACTAGGAGGGTGTTGATGTGCTGCAGTATGGAGACATCATGTTAGACTTAATGTTCATTAAAGTCATTTGACATAATTAGCACACACACACACCCTTTATTTTTTTGGTATGGTGGTGAATAAGAGAACCAGCTGATTGGATACTTTGCCCAGAAGTCCATTCTTACTCCTGACAAAAGTAAACACATTGAATCAGTTGGATTAACCTGCATGTTGCTTTCAGTGTTCAAATATTGGTTGAATTCGTTTATTCAGGACTAATAAAAGAGATTCCAAGCTGTTTGGGTAATTCTCTTGCCAGGAAAATGCAGCATCCTTATGACATGCTCTGGTTGTCTGTAGGGAGGATAGCACAAAGAACAGCCTTCAGTGAAGCATGTTTCTCTCAACAGGGACTCTGAGTATTGTGAAAAACCTTTCTTTCTGTAGCTAGGTGGAAATCATATAGGTGGGTTACAGACCGCCTACTTGGGGCGGTCTGTACCCGCCCCTTTCCCCGGTGTATCGGGGCCTCAGCTGCCAGAATGGCAGCCGCTGAGGCCCCGATCTGCCGCTTTTCAGGCTGCGGGGAAGCGGCAAAATGCCGCTTCCCTGCAGCCTGAAAAGGGATGTCCTTGGGGCTTCAAGCCCCAAGGACACCCCGCGGTGGCGGGGAGGAGGAGAAAGGGGCCGCTTGGCCCCTTTCTCCCTTGCTTCGCTGGGTGCAGCCTTCTGAAGGCTGCGCCCAGCGAAGCAAAGCGGCGCCGCAAACCAGGAAGGAGCTCCGAAACGGAGCTCCTTCCTGGTTCACGCGTACTTTCATGGCGGTCTGTAACCCGCCCCTGTATTCCAGATGTTGACTGCAACTTTCAAAATCTTATCTAGGAGATTCATGGTGAGGAATTGTGCGGGGGTGCAGCCCAGCAGCATCTGAAGAATCGTTCATGGTTCCCATTCCTGTTGTGCAGACATAAATTTCAAACAAAATAAGCGTAGTATTTCAAATACAGTGGGCCCTTGGTATTTGCTGCATTTGTTTCCAGGACTCCCACGAATATAAAAAACTCAGGATACTCAAGTGCCATGTACATACAACAGCATAGTAAAATGGTGTCCCTTATATAAAATGGCAAAATCCAGATTTCCTTTTTGGATTTTTACGGGGTGTGCGATATTTTCAAGCTGTGGATGGTTAAACTAGTGGATACAGAATCTGTGGATATGGAGGGCTGATTATTTCAGACAGTCACAGTAGTTTGACTTAAAGTATATTGACTGACAGCATATCTAGATGTGGTTTGACTTATAGATGTCTAATAAAATTTGTCTTAAAAGCAGTTCATTTAGTGTTCTCTCTCTCGTGATGTTAGGATGAAATAAGTGGGAACTTTTCCAAATTCTACATGAAAATGTTGTAGAAACGTTCATCCTTGTATCTATTGTCATGATTCTGTGAGGTTTGTTAGAGCCAGTTAAAAGCAGAGTTAGAGCAATCTTCACTACTGGGCTGCTACTCCATATCTGAAAGGCACCCTTTATTTTATATGCCATCTTTCTCCCGATATGGGACCCCAAACAGCTTAAAACAATTTGATACATAAGTTTTAAAATGGTTAAATAAATAAAGATTTCTGTTAAAAACACTAAAACAAATTATTGCTCAGTAAAACAGAAACCAAAGAAAAGTGCTAGCATAGCTTAGTGGTTTAAGTGTTGTCGTACTGAAGGACAGTTTTTCTCCCTTTGACATGATTTCTCATATCAAGAACAGCAAATTTCAGAGTTCTTTGTGCAAGGCTGAAAAGAAGAACACTTAGTGAAAAGGGCAAGACAAATTTCCCATAATTAACATTAGAGGGGACATTCTTGTAAGATTTACGGGTCCTTCAGTAAGTGTCTGATTCACAGTAGCAGTTCTGATCAACTTTGGACAAGATCATCTGTGCATTATAACACAGGTTCAAGGCAACCTATAGCCCATCATTTACAGTCTCTGATGCTACAAGACACTAGAGACCAGGCAAGTGGAAGAAGCATTTTACAGTCTACTTCAAGTATTCCCCCAGATCTTTCTGAGAATTTTCTTCTAAAAATTTGCAACTGAAAAAAATCTTCAGGTTGCCTTTTGAAAAAGATACGGTAATAATGAATTACAGTGCTCTCATTTACACTATTAAATGGCATTTATAGGAAATAACTGCAGCTAATTTCAGTGGCACATCTGTACATGCCCTGTGGAGGGTTTTTTTTGTGTGTGTGTTTTTTGGCACTATGTGCACTGTGGCAGAATCTGAAAGGTTTTAGTGTATAGCAGTCAGCAGAGTTCAGGCTTTTAGCACTGGGACAAGAAGTAAAGATATCTTGCTTGTTGAGTGGGAACATGAAAGAGAGATTAATTTGGCAGTGTGGGGAGGCTAATTTGTGAATTTCCAGTGAAAAATGCTAGCTTTTAATTAGCTTAATTCTTTAACCAGGTTGGTCCTTTAGAATACTTTAAAAATCTGTTAACAGTCTAACTCCTAATGGTCAAAAAGTTGCAAAACAGCACATTTGTAGAATTCATAGGCTGGGTGTTATTAAACAAAAGATGCAAAAGGAGTCATTTTTCAGAAATGCAGAGAATACAACCTTAATTTCAGAATTAAGATTTATTAATGGCTCATGAGTTTGTATGACTAGATGTGGGATTATGGTATTGGTGTGGAGAGGGAGCCCATGTTCTAAATTTGCACTCCAAATGATGCTTGAGCCTTGAATGGATTCATGTGCTTGTGGTGATTTGCCAGTGAAGGGTGGAAACCATGAGGGCCCCCCATATGAAGTTGTACTGCAACTCCCAGCAACCCTAGGCACTATAGCCAAGGGTGAGAATTGTAGTACAAAAACATGGTGAGTGGTACAGGATTCCTACTTTATGCTCCATATTTCTGGACTAAATGGTTTTGTAAAACTTGACCTTCTTATTGTGGCATTCTGCTTAGAAAAGCAGTCTTTAATATATTTGGTTAGGGACCAGATGATTTAGTTTTAAGAGTTGATCATAGGTGTCTTCCAACTTGACTTTAGTTGTTCTGCATTAAGACATTTCTGATACTAAACTTGAAGAATAAAAAAATACACTACAGTGGGCCTCCCGTGTAAGGAAAATTCCACGTATGCTCAAGACCCATTAAAAATAAGGGGGCTTGGGGTGCCGAGGCTTGTTCCGGCACGGCTTTCAGCATATGCTGAAAACTGCGTATATTGTGCCCGCATATAACACAGGCACACTGTACTTTAACAAAAGATCAACATGACTCTTGGCATAATTGATGCATTGTCACTTTTGTTCTTTGTGGCTGCAAAATTATGAGGCAATTTGTAGATTTCCCCTCTGAAATGTTTCTAAAAGATTGTCCAAAGTATTCTGTCTTCTGGGACCTTTTCGCCTTGCACAGTGATAGTCCTGTGTATCCACTTCAGCTTCATGGCAACATCCTATGAAATCCTGGGATTTCCAGTTTAGGGAAGTGTTGGGCTTAATTATCATGAAGACACCAGATCCTGTTTGATCTTGGAAGCCTGGTTAATACTTGTATGGGGAACTGCAAAGGGATACCAGGTGCTGCATGCTATATTTCAAAGGAAAGCAGTGACAAACAACCTCTGAATATTCCTTGCCTAGGAAAATTCAATGAATAAAATCCTTGGGGTCACGGTGAGTCGGCAGGCAACATGAAGGAACTCACTTGTAGGATTCTTAGCCATGGAGTTCTAGAGCCTCAGCAGACCACAAACCTCAAGATTCATAGGTTGTAGCCTCAGCAGGTAAAAGGGGATCAGAATGCTGTAACTGTACTGTACTGTGAAAAGGCCCCAGGCTTAGATCTTGGCTTGTTGAAGGCTGGTTCAGGGATTGTTGCTTTAGTCAGATTTAGCTTGCATGTTGTGCAAGCACAAGGCAGTTCAGAAGGAGAGGGCAGCCTGTATAATTAAGCTAGAATAATGCATAATTGAGTAATGTTTAGTGGAAAGATTTCATATATAGTAGCTTGTGTATTACACAAAATGAACAATTCTGTATGTAAGCATTCTCATGCTGGCATGTCATGGAGCATGTGGTTAGGGGAGTCTTAAATGGGCACATCTTGCTGCAGTGTATCTGCTGATCTTCTTCTTAGCAAGGATAATGCAGAGTTCATGCAGCAGCTGTGCTTGATGCTCTCTGCCCAGTACTGGTCTGCCTAGGATGATGTCATTGTTGCTGGTTAAAGGCTGTCTTCTGTAAAAGTGGCTCACTACTATAATATCAAGCATAAATGGCTAAAAATGTGGTAGGATTCTTGAGTGTTTATGCACACTGTCAGAAGTAATGAGTCCTGTCAAGCCTACCATCTTGATTAGCTAATACTGTACGACCCCCATATCCACAGACTTGGTAGCCGTGGTTTCACTCACTCATATCTGAAAAAATAGGTTCTCTTTAGGTATTTCTAGGTCCTCCGTTGTGATTCTATGGTATGCTTTGGCTGGAAGTTGTAAATCTCTTTGAGTTCCCTATTATTTGTGGTTTCAGGTATTCGTGTGGGGGGGGGGACGTCTTGGAACATAACCCATGCAGATATGGGAGTCATAGTGTAGTTGGCAAATACAGTTTCTTCCCCTGCAAAAATTAATAGCTGCAAGATTATCCTGTTAACAAAATCCTCTAGACTTCTGCAAGATGAAATAAAAGAAGAACCTGTAAAATGTTGAAATAAGTGGGAAGGCAGCATAAAGTTCATGTGTGATTATGACACTGTTTTTGGATATTTCCAACTTCCACTTCAAACCTGGCAGTGGAAAATATATACAGTGGGGCCTCCGCATACGTGGCCTTTTTATAAGTGGCTTTGAGCGTACGAGCTCAAGCCGCTGGGCGTGCGCAGGGCAGAAGGGGCGGCGCGTCCCATTCAGTTGAATGGGCGCGTGCACCTGTTGCACCTCGTGCACCTCCGCACCGCCGTGCACGAACCCCATTGTTTACAATGGGGCTCGAGCATAGGCGGAAATCGCCATACATGGCGGGATCTGGAACGGATCCCCCGCGTATGGCGAGGTTCCACTGTACCAGAACAAGTTTGCAAACAAACATTTGCATGGATTTCCCTGGTACAAAGAATTGCATATGCTTGTATTCCTATACCATGCAGACCTAGCACCACTGCAGAATTTCATAGGGTGCCTTGTTTGGGGATGGAAAAGGTGGAGAGTTCAGTGGTGTCTTTTTCAGAACGCTTCAATATTTTTAGTTTCTGTTCAAAGACCTCCAAAGAGTGACTCCACTAAACACCAAGGGAATGTGTTCCACTGTCAAACAACTCTTATTGTCAAAAAGTTCCTCTTAATGTTGAGGTGGAATCTTTTTTCCTGTAGCTTGCATTCATTGTTCTTGGTCCTGTTCTCTGGAGCAGCAGAAAACAAGTAGTTTAAGCTTTTATTTCATTTACCAGTGATCTTTGGGCAGTTTGGAGCAAAGTGTTATGCTGAGGTGTCCTCTAAAGACTGCAGTGGAAGGCTGCATGTGAGATAGAAATTTGGTTACTAAGTAAGCCATTGTTAGCAGTCACATCCAGCTTTAAGACGTTGTGTTAAGCAAGTGAAGTACTCACTCATAAAATATTTTTTAATGATAGAAAATTTTGTCTGAAACTTAATATGTATGCAACACTGCTTATTTATTATCTGGACATCCTGTTCTGTAAGATTTCTGAAAATGTTGAAACCACGAAGGAAAACTTCTTTTTTACAAGAGGGAAAAACATTGGAGAAAAATTGAAATAGTTCATTCATATCAGTGCTAATGTATTTTCCTGCTTTAACTGTCATTGACAAGGTGTCATATAATGGTACTTGGCATATTTATGAAATTTAAAAATATGAAAGCCTTGTTACGTGCAAGAAAAATTGTAATAAACAGCGCTTCACTGGAAAAAATAAAAATTTGTCTGGGGTGGTGGCAGGAATGTAAACATGGTGCTTTTCACAATACTGTTAACTACATTATTGGTCCCAGCGTTTGTGGACTTAGCCCAAGATTATCAGTTTCTGTATAGCTAGTGTAATTGTATTCCTGATATTAGGTACAAGCACTAGTTCTGTAAATAGTAATATGGAAAGCAAGGTGATTGTGGTATTCATGGAGGCATTTCTGCCTTGGTGATTACTCTGAGCTCTCTGACTCTTCTGTGCCTCTCTTTTGCTCCAAAGTGGACAGATGAAAGCAAGCACTAGCTGTCATGTTCAGCAGTTGAGCCCTAGTAATGGTCCCAACATTGTTGGAAAGCAGTTTTGAGGTGCCAGAGTATGACTTCTTCTTTGAGCTGTTCTTGGCTTAGGCGCAGGCTGTAAAGTGAGAGGAGAAGGATGTGAGGATAGATCAAGCCTGATGTCTTTATCAGAAGAAAAAGATTCAGGTTTCTCTGACCCCATAGAAGCCTGACTCTTCATGTGCAGACACTGATACTGCTCCTTTCCTCGTTGCTTTAACAGCTCAGTTAAAAACCTCTTGTTTTCCAAAGCTTTTGGAATTTTAGTTTAACATTGTTTTATAATCTTGTGTATTTTGATTATATGTATTTGTCAGTTTGCTTTATATTATATTGTATTTGTTGTATTTTATCTGGTTAATGTTTTGCATTTGTATTGTATAGTTTTATATTTTATTTTTCCTTCCTTCCTTCCTTCCTTCCTTCCTTCCTTCCTTCCTTCCTTTTCTCTCTCTCTCTCTCTCTCTCTCTCTCTCTCTCTCTGTATACATACATTGTATGCCTTCGGCAGGGACTACTGTTTTTGCTTGTTTTACTTGTAAAGTGTCGTGTATATCAATGGCAATGTATAAATAAATGGTAGTGGTGATGATGATGATAGAGACCTGATATAAGAACCTTGAACTTGCTTTGAAATACCCTACATCTTGTGAATTTTTTGTGTACCATCAAGTCCACTTCAGCTTATAGCAGTCTTATGAATGAGAGACCTCCCAAGAGTTCTGGTCATCAGCTGGCCTGCTCAGTGTAGCAAACTCAGGGCTGTGGCTTCCTTGATTGAATCAATCCACTTGTAGTGTAGTCTGCCTCTCTTCCTATTCCCTTCTATCTTGCTGAGCATTGCATTTTCCAGTGAGTCATGATGTCTCATGATATGTCCTAAGTACAGTATCTTCAGTTTAGTCATCTTGGCTTATACTGAGAGTTCAGACCTGACTTGCTTCCAGACCCGTTAATTTGTCTTTTAGCAGTCTGTTATCTTTAGAACTCTTCTCCAGCACTACATTTCAAATAGTTTGGCTCCCCCCCCCCCCCCAATCAGCTATCTTCAGTTATAAAGCTTTTCAGCTTCTGCAATATTTTCATGATAATGCCATACTTTGTAGCAGCAAGCACATGATAGTAAAGCCCATTTTGGTCTCAAGAAGAAGATGAGTGTTTCAGCTATTGGGAAACTTTTGCTAGGTGTTGTGCTACTGATTGGCTTGAAAATGAGGTAGCCATCCTTAAAGTATAGCTTTAACTTACCTGCATTCAAGAATCATGGAAGAAATTATTTGCTTGGTCTTGCACTGGCTTCCAAAAGAACCAGAAAATTGTTGAATTTACAGACCTCTGAAAACAGACTCCTAATTCTGGTAGGGAAAAGCAGTTATTGTGCATTTTCTCAGTGAGGGAGGGCAAGTGATTAAGCACCCTGAGCCCACACATGATGCTATAATCTGACTGTGCAACCTGGAGCCAAATACTGTTCCTATGGACACCAGAAGGAACAACCAGGAGGAGGGGGGGGAAGAGACTTACAATCAGGAAGAAATGAAGATTTAGCAATAGGTTCTTGCTTAATAGATACAGAAAGTGTAATGGAGTCACTCAGCTCTTTTTCACTTCTCTCAAAGCTACGTACAGATAGTCACTACTACATTTCTTTCCACAGTTCCAGTCTCCAGTCCGCATTAAAGTGCAAACTGACTGGTGTGTGCTCCAGATTTTGTGACCCTAAGTGGAAAAGTGAGCTTCTGACTCATTGCTGAAAGAGCCTTTCACTTCATTCTTCTAGATACACCATGGTTCATGTAAAGGTCTCTCTTGCCCCGGCTTCTGGATCATGTCTGAGGACTGAGCTACAATACTTGAACAACTAATGTAATGCTTTAGTTCACTAAGGGCAAGTCTAACAAGTGCAAACTGAATATCAGAACTAGTAACTCTTTCTTCAGCCTGCATTATCATGTGTGAAGGGATAACTTGCATAACCCTTTCCTTTGAAAAAAGAAGCCACTTTGGATGGGCTCCAAAATACTTGATTAACTTCTGACTGATTGTGGTTAGATACCACAGTAATACTTGACAGTTGAACAGTAATGGACATAAATGAATTCTTACCTTGTTGCCTTAAGGCATTATGTAATATCTTGGGCCTTACTAAAGGCAGTGGGAAACAAGGCAGGGTATAATTTAAGTTTCTAGAAACTTGGCATAAAAATGGCTTAGATCGTGAGATCTAAATTTGAAAAAATATAATGGCAATCTATTACAGGTTGTAATAAATAATAATAATAATAATAATAATAATAATAATATTAATAATAATAATATTTATTTATATACCGCCCTATGGCAAACCAATCCGGGCGGTTGACAACAGTAAAATATAAAATATAACAATTAAAAACACTTTATCCCTCCCCCCCTTAAGACAATATTAAACAGTATAACATATTAAAAACACAACATCAAGCATAAAAACAGCAATTAAAACCCTGATATCCCTCTGTTGATCCTCGACCATCACTGAGATGGGGCCACGGGAGGAATGAGGGAATCAGGGAACCTGGGCTGGGATGGTTAGTCTGGAAAGGCCTGCCGGAAGAGATCCGTCTTGACCGCTTTTTTAAAGCTGTCTAATGATGTTATCTGACGAATCTCATCTGGCAGGTCGTTCCAGAGTTTGGGGGCAACAGCAGAGAACGCCCTCTGGGAGGTCGCCGCAAGCTTAGATTTTAAAGGCTGCAGTAAGTTCTTCCCAGAGGACCGGAGAGCGCGGGGAGGATTGTACGGGAGGAGGCGGTCCCTGAGATAGCTTGGACCCAAGCCATTTAGGGCTTTAAAGGTGATAACCAACACCTTGTACTGGGCCCGGAAGCTGATAGGCAGCCAGTGGAGGGACCTCAAAACCGGAGTAATGTGGTCCCTCCTAGATGTTCCTGAGACAAGCCTGGCTGCCATGTTTTGAACCAGCTGTAATTTCCGAGTCAAGCACAGGGGTAGCCCCATGTAGAGTGCATTACAGAAGTCAAGGCGTGAGGTTACCAGCGCGTGCACAACCGTCTCGAGATCCCTTACTTCCAGAAAAGGGCGCAGCTGGCGTATCAGCTGAAGCTGATAACAGGCACTCCTGACCGTCGCATTTATCTGATTTGTCATCAGGAGCGACGAGTCAAGGAGCACCCCCAGACTGCGAACACAGTCGCTGGAGGAGAGTGTGACCCCATCCAGGACTGGAGGTTGCAACCCAATTCTTGGTTTCGGGGCCGCTACCATGAGCACCTCCGTCTTGTCTGGATTCAGTTTCAATCTGTTTTTCCTCATCCAGCCCATTACCGCCTGAAGACATTCATTGAGAGAAGAGATGCCATCAGAATTCGAGGCCGACGAACGAGATACGGAGAAATAGATTTGGGTGTCATCAGCGTGCTGATAACACCCAGCACCATGACTCCGTATTATCTCACCCAGCGGCTTCATATAGATGTTAAATAACATCGGGGACAAAATAGCCCCCTGAGGAACCCCACAAGTGAGGTACCTCTTACTGGAGCTACAGTCCCCGAGTAGCACCCTCTCAGACCTGTCCAAGAGGAAGGACCGGAACCACTGCAAGGCAGTGCCCCCGATACCTAACCCCCTCAGGTGGTCTAAGAGGATGCCGTGATCTATAGTATCGAAAGCCGCTGAGAGGTCTAAGAGCACCAACAGGGTCACACTCCCCCTGTCAATGCTCAGACGCAGATCGTCGGTCAAGGCAACCATGGCAGTCTCAATCCCAAAGCCTGTCCTAAAGCCGGTTTGAAATGGGTCTAGATAATCGGTTTCATCCAAGACAGCTTGGAGCTGAAGGGCAACCGCCCTCTCGATCACCTTGCTCAAAAATGGCAGCAATGACACTGGCCTATACAGTAATTCCTCATATCCAGGGGGTCTAGGGAAGGTTTTTTCAGGAGTGGCCTAACCGCCGCTTCCTTTAAACAAGATGGAATATGTCCTTCCCTGAAGGATGCACCGATGATATCCGTAAGGAATCTCATCAGTGCATCCCCAGTGCATTACACTTCTACTGTAATAATGTTGCTGACTTGCTTACTGGAATTCAAGGCTACAGCTTACCTACACTGAATTTGGCAAGCATGTCACTGTAAATTGAAGGTGTCAACATTTGAGATAAAATAGATGTACGTTGATCACAAATGCAAATAATGAACCTTAATTGCAATTTTAGTTTTAAGAAAGTTGCCTGATGAAGAACGTACCTTTGTAATACAGCAAATTTGTCTTAGGGTGCCAGTTGTATACTAGCTGAAAGGATTGTCTTAGAATTGAAGTGGCATAGTGAGAAGATACAAGACTTAACAAGCTGTAATAGCAAAACTGACCCTTACTCGCTCATGATCATTCCTGGAGCTCATGCAGTACAAGAACTAGCCTCTCATTTTTTTCCTCTCCTCTCAGGAGAAGCTTGCATTTAAGGAACAAAAAATGTTTAACCCATTTTCAACCAGCATTCCACATCAGTCCTGTGGAAAGGATGGTGTCTGTTGTCCTCATATAGTTCCTGTTAAGCTAGTTGGCTTAAATGTAGTGCTGCTGCTGCTACAAATAGTGAGCAATAGATGAGGACCACCATTTAACCTAAGCACCCTGATTACATAGCTGCCTCCAAAATGGCAAAGTACCTGCCTCAGGGAATACTGTATAAACATGGCTTTCTACATGAGTTTAGCTCCTTCTGTTGGGTGACTGTGACCATCTGGCATGTTGCATTCTTTTGTTTCTAACCTTCTGTTTTCTGGCAGCAGTGCATGATCATGTAAGTGCTTCTAACTTGGGAAGGTGCACTGTTGGTATTGCTTGGTTGCATGGATTGTAAGTTCTAATTCAGCAGTAAATGTCTGGGAATCCTGAATAGTAGCCTTCACTCTTAAGCATCTCAGAGCTTTTAGACAAAATGCCTATTTGAAGGGAATAGTTCTCAGTCTCTATTATTGTAAGTAAACTGAGCACGAAACATGTAAATCCTAGAAATGCGAGTGCTTTTATAAAATATGATCCTGATAACGGAGACTTTTTGTAGATCTTGAGAAAAATACAATAAGTTTGAGAGCAGAGACTTCTGTGCTGTTTGTGCAAGTGAAGTGTGCCTCTTGAAACACTGCAAAAGTTACTGAACTGTACCTTGATACTTTCCATGCCCATCCTCTAGCTGCAGTGCTTGACTTAAGGTCAATGCTAAGCAAGTGTCCCTGGCCATGTGTCAAGTGATTACAATGAGTTTAGTGAGAATTCTTTTGTACTATCCCTGCTTTAAGGGGCTTAGTCTTTGGAACTACGGACAATGCCCAGTTCTCTTGAGCCCTGGAAATGAGGAATTCTTAGAAGGGTTCTCAGATGTGTGAGTATGCCCAGAGGTGAACCATTCCTTTACATGGGGATGGTGTGGGGGGTTAATTGAAGCAGTAGTGCTATGGAAAGGTTCAGTTTGGCAAATAAGAATGGCTAGATTATTAATTAGATCAAGAGTCTTACAGAACAACTGGCATTATGGTATTTTGCATTATAATATTTTCCTCTTATTTCTGTACAGCAAGAGTTCTCTTCAGCAAGAGTAGACTCATTCCTCTCAATTGCCCTTCTTACTAAGCAGCTGAATCTTCTAGCTCCTTTATGTATTCTTCTTAGTGGAGGCTAATATCCTAACTGGAGCTGTTGGCAAGGATCCATAAAACTGGACCATTTCTTTCATTCTGTGCCTTCTTCAGTCAGGGTCCTAGTGTTTGCCTTTTCCTTCACCCTTTGACCTCCAGCCTTCATTTTTTCATTCTTCTTCATTCTTTGAATATCTCTACAGTATTACTCTCCTTGTCCTGTACCACTTGGCTTTAATTCCAATTCTTCTCATTGCTTTCAAATGATTTGTGTGTTGTTTGTTTTACTCTCCAACTCTTGGAAGTAACTGAGTAGTAACTCTGCTGGTAGGGTCAACAAACTATAATGCCAATCTGTTTGTACATTATAGTATAGATTAATGGGGTTTATAAATCTTGGAACCCAGAATTACAGTGGGCCCTTGGTTCCAGGACCAAACCACAGCAGAATTTAGGGTGAAGTATTTAGGATGAAGAATGAAAGGCTCCCTGAACTTGGAACCATAGTAGCCAAGTCAGGGCCCTTATCTCCAACTTAAAGGTTTGGATCTCCTCTGTGGGTAGTATAGGCATGCCTTCTGAGAAGGCAATATCTGTTCACTTTCATATGATCAGCTGCTTGTGTTCTAAAAGGTATGAGTAGTAAAAAAATGTAGGATATGATTTTTACATTGTATTTCCTCTTTGTCCAGTAAGTGCACTTGAAGCATTCATTTGAACTCCAGAACAATGACTTCTAGAAAGAAAGTATTACTCAAAGTCATCATCCTTGGAGATTCAGGGTAAGTGATGCCTGAACATAGTTGCATCTGTGCTGTATCACATTGAAACCATGAGTATGCGGTACAATTCTTGCTTAAAATGTGTATGCTTGGCATTGTTGTAACCTTGGAAACAGATACCTGTTTCTGTCTTGTCTTTGGAACTCCTGAAGGCACCACTGTATGTGCTGATGCTCTATGCAGAAGATACAGGGGTAAGCGTTCTGGAAACATAGACTGTTGTTGCAACAGAATGATGACTAAAGTAAAGGAAGATAATTTGACCTAGAAAGCTTCTTGCATTATGTGAATGACTGCAGAAGGCAAGTAAGTTGGCATTCAAACCAGTCCAAGGATTATGTTTAAAATAACTCATACACACACCTTGGAGGGAGAGGGCCTGTAGGTGCTGTAATATTTTGTGCCTTTAACTACACAGACTCTATTACACAGACTGTATGAGAACACTTTTTAAAATGTTAAAAACAGGTAGACTGTGGTAAGGCTATATTTCTTCACTGCAGAATAAATATATACATCATTGACATTGATTTTGGTTGCAAATTTCAAATACATTGGGTTTGCTTTTCTGTAGCTACCACTGCTCAATGAATTATCATGACATCCTTACCAGTATTGTGCTGCTTAAGTATGTCTAACTGATTCTGGCCTCATTGACATGTAGCATGAGTCATTAGACTGCAGCTTTGCGGAGCTTAACACAAGAGACAGAGCAGAGAGCAGAGAGCTGTGGGGGGGGGGGGGGGAGACAGTGACAAAATCTACTTGAAGTTGTGTCAGCTCTTAAGAACAGCACTCCAGTATGATACAAACCAGACTGTCATGGAATGGGAAATTGCTGTGTCATGCAAGCTAAACAGTTCTTAGAAAGACTTCACTCACAACTCTGGTCAGTAATCTGAACCCCATTACTCCTAAAAATAAAACTAATATCACTTAGTTCAAGCATTTGAATGACATTCTGGCAATTTTGGAGTACATCCCTCCAAAAGCCTCTTGCAGCTGAACTTGTGATAATGGATTAGCACATCTTTTAGCAGTATTTGGGGAGGTTCTGTTTTGGACCCCCCACTGATGGAAAAAAATGCAGGACCTCAAATCCTGCGGTATTTAATGGCAGCGTGCATGTGCAGCTATTAGCTGCAATGGGGCTTGCCATTCTCAGATGCTTAAATCTGCAGATTGCAAACTTGGGAAGGATGGGCTGGGGAGGGCGAGATGATTGTGTATTTGTTAATTCACATCATGCTCATTCTTCTTTAGTAGAGACAGTAAGCTTCTTGAAACCAATGGTTATGTAAAGCCACACCTGTAAAGCCACAAGTGCAGTAAAATAGAATAGTATGCCTGATAAAAATTCCTTTTCAACACATAGTGGATAAGATCAAAGAGCTAGGCAAATGTTGTAAATAAAGACCAAAATTAGTTCACCCTGTATTTCTTTCCTACATTGCAGGATATTAAAGCAAAAGGAAAGATTAGCATCTGTCAAATACTTCTAGCAGATCTGGATTTTTACTTATGAAAACACTCACATTGAAGAGGCTAATATAATCTAGTAGAAAAGCCTGTAGAGGTTGTTTGATAAACTTGACATGACTGTCAAGTCCATAATTTTTGGCAAGCGATTAATGTGATGTGTTATTGCCCACCTTTGTTGACTATACATGTCGCTACCTCACCGCATCAGAATAAAGCACTGTCTATTCAGCTAACCCATAACCTTGAAAGTGGTGATACAGGCTGCTATGGGATAACTTGTTCCTGAACCCAATTCAGTCAAATGTCCAAAGCAGTAGCAGGATTTGTGTGGTCATCCAGATAATTGTTGAGCTACATCTCCCAGCACATCTCACCATTGTCTATGCTAGCTACAGCCACTGTGTGCTGTGGTTCAGCAACTGCTAGAGGCCTGGACAATTTCCTCCCCTGTTCTTGAAAGGAGGACCAGAGGCTGAGTTGAACTAAAAATAAGTTGAACTAAAAAAAATGAGAACATTAGCTTTCTCTTGAGCAAAGGCTTTAACAGTCAAAATCACATATCTGATACGTTAAAACCTATGTAAAGTGCACAGAGTTATACGTGTGGGCTAATCTTATGCTCTGATTTGGCCTATTGTCTCCATGGCCTCAGTTCTCTTTTATCTTTCCTTTAGGGTGGGAAAGACATCTCTTATGAACCAATATGTGAACAAGAAATTCAGTAACCAGTACAAAGCTACAATAGGAGCTGACTTCCTGACAAAAGAGGTGATGGTGGATGATAGGCTAGTCACAATGCAGGTAAGAGAGCAGTGCCTGTCACATTTCTGCAATGTGGAGAGATCCACAAATTGTGAACTGTCTTTCTATCTTTTCTTGAAACATGGATAAGTGCTGCCAATCATATTCCTTTCTGGGAAAGTCCCCCCTCCCTCATGTGAAGTGTTTTGGAGCTTCTCTCAGTCTTGGTGTAATAGGCATGAGAGCCAGTACTCAGTCAGTCAGAGTCATGCCATTTGGAAAGCAGTAGGATGCCTTGCTGGACTTTATGGTTCTCCAAGCGCAGCACATTGTCAGGGGCATCCCTTGGTATTCTTTAGATACTGCAGAGCAGGGGTTCTCAAACTCCGGCCCTCCAGGTGTTTTGGACTTCATCTCCCAGAAGCCTCAGCCAATCACCGCACACATGCAAATTTCCTTCCTACATCAGGATTCTACAGTCAATCTGAATAGACTTCCAGAACCCCACAAATGCCCCTCCTTCCTCTTTGTCTCTTAGCCAGTCGCCACCCACATGCAAATTTCCTGTCTACCTCATAACGTGCTCCCTGACAGTTTGGCCAATGATCTGGGATTCTGGGAGCCGAAGTCCAAAACATCTGGATGGCTGGAGTTTGAGGACCCCTGCTGTAGAGTGGAGAGATCCTTGCTTGGTTTAAATAGCATTCAAATTTAAATAGCACTCAAATAGGTAGCTGGCATACGAGTGGGATTTTCTATTTCTCATGATAATAGTTAAGGAGTTAAGGTTGCTTTTATGTATTGGACTTGATTTGATAATCTCACCCTCTCACTTAAATTGTTCGGAGGTTTTACATGTCTGTCAGTTGACCAATATCATAAATTGACCACTTGCTGTCTGTAGGCAATCGCTACGCTGGCTCTAAGTCCTGTATGTATGTTAGAGGATCTAAGGTGGGGAGCTTAGGAACATTGCCCTCCCACAGGACTTCATGGAACCTAACCCTTCCTGCTGCATCCTGATTTTTTTTTTTTTAACATTTTAAAGTGTTGAGGTCTTTTCCCACTGGAAAAGTTCTCCTAAAATCCCCAGCTCTCCTAAAATCCCCTAAAACCACAAGAGCTTTTGCCATTTTTTGCTATGGGCTGTTGTAGGCCCAGGAACCCCCCCCCCCCAAAATCGGAACAAACTGGGAGGCAGCTTTTCAAAGAACCTTATAGTCCAATCTTAGGCCCATCTAGTCCAATGATTCCCAAAGTGGGTGGTATGCCCCTCCAGGGGTGGTGGAAGGTTCCAGGCGGGCGGTGAGAGAAAAGGAGGACAGTAGGGGGGCAGTGAGGGGAAAAGAGGGCAACAGAGGGACCTTCAGTCAAAGTATTGGTGTGCAAGAAAGACAAGGGGAACCAGTGGCCTTTAGGACCATGGTGGGGATGTGGATTGCATGAAACTTCTTTTCAGGGTCCTCAAAAAACCACCACACAGCCATGCTGATCATTTTGTGTGGTGGTATCTCTCACTCTTTGCTTGTCTATGTAAACTCACTCCCTTACTGACATCTTTCACTAGTTGTTGCAGTTGGGAAATTCTCGCGAGGCTTAGTTAAACGGCATTGCTTCTGTGGCTTGGAGCATCACCATTTTGAAACAGACTGGAGCAAAGAGTTAGAGAACATTGTGGTTGGGGAGAGGTGGCAGCAAAAAGGAGCTTTCAGATTTGGGACCCTGTTTAAGCTTTGTGAGCTTTCCTGGGGCTTGGCTACCAGATTGGAGTTGCACTGCTGCTCCTACTTTCTTTTATCAGACAGGCTGAGAGAAGAGGTAGCAGAAGAAACAATTTTTGTGTGTGTGGGAGAGTGGACACTTGAAGCTGTATGGAGAAGACATGATTTTCACTCTGAGAGCATTTCTAAAGATCAGGGTACAGCAGCAACAACAATGATGTTTCTGGGGAAAGAATAGCTGTGCTATTATTGGAAAGAGTCCTTTGTCTTAGAGAGGCTCCTGTAGTTAAAGTATCCCTTTCCCTGACCACATCAGTTTCAGGTCCAGAGCATGTAGCCTCTATAAACCCCCTACATACATGCTGACTGTGCTTTCCTCTGAAGGATTGAGAGTCCCTCCTCTCTGGGAAGAAGCTTCTCTCTTGCACGTGGTCTCCCTGGCAGCAGCAACTGAGCAGATGGCTGAGCAGTAACCAAAAGGCCTCTTGTCTACACTGGCCTTTGCTGCAAGGCTGGCATGGTTGACAGACTTTTCGGTCGCTGCTTAGTCAGCTGTTCAGTTGCTGCTCCCAGAATGACAAGGGCGCAAAGTGAGTAGCAACTGAGCAGCCAGTCAAACAGCGATCAAGAAGACTCTTGCCTGTGCCAGCCTTGGCTGCAAGACCTGTACAAGCAAGAAGCTTCCCAGTCGCTGCTCAGCCATCTACTCACTTTCTATCAAGGTAACTGGTTGTAAAGGGAGCAGCAACTGGACAGTGACTGAAATTGGCTGTTTTGAATTTGCAGGAGGACAGTACACCTAATATCAAAAAAATATGCCAGGGGGCGCTAGAGTTGTCGCTACTGTTCAGCCTGGCATGTGGTTTCTCCTGCATGATTCACTGGCTTTGGGAAGGGAAGAGCTTCACAATGCTGTATGTCCTCTTTCACCTGTAGACCAGTCTCTGACCTTTGACTGTTAGCAGGACATTCAAAGAGTCACTCACCAAACTATCAGTGATTGTTCTACAAACAACCTAGAATAGATTATTGCTGGTTTACACTGAAAAGGCATGAGGATGAGCTTGTGTTCCTTCTACATTCAATGTCTACAGCACTCCTGCAGAGACACCTTCATAACTTAGAATGGCTTGAGTCTGATTTGACTAAAACTGCTACTGAGCTACTGCTACTGTGATCTCTGCAGATATGGGATACAGCAGGACAGGAACGGTTTCAGTCCCTGGGAGTTGCTTTCTATCGAGGAGCAGACTGCTGTGTGCTGGTATTTGACGTAACAGCTCCCAACACATTCAAAACTCTTGACAGCTGGCGAGATGAGTTCCTGATTCAAGCCAGTCCACGAGATCCTGAGAACTTTCCTTTTGTTGTGTTGGGAAACAAGATTGACCTAGAAAACAGACAAGTAAGTGACTCAGGTGGTTTTGAACCTGAATCCTTATCAGGATTCAGTGGGTTGTTGCAAGTTGCCATGCAAGTATTTTTAGCTTGGGTCTCTTAAGGAATTTACAGGGAAGCACTTACATAAGTCCATGCCGTTTTAAAGAATGTAGACCAGAGAACGTAGCCTTGGAAACAAGTGCTTTGTCGACAGAGTGCCTTGGAAAAAACAAGAATGTTTTGCCTGTGTAGTATGAGAAGTAATGGATGTCTCTGCTTAACAGTGAGCAAAAGGTGTTTGATAGCTACATGTTGCTATTAAAAGTGGTAGAATTTAAAAGATCTTTGCTCTGTTGCAGGTTACTACAAAACGAGCACAGGCCTGGTGCTACAGCAAAAACAATATCCCTTACTTTGAAACCAGTGCCAAGGAGGCCATTAACGTGGAACAGGCTTTCCAGACAATTGCACGAAATGCACTTAAACAGGTACCAGTTCAACCTAGTGCCCTCTTGTGGTCACCTGGTCAGTTTTATATCTAAAATCAGACCATGTAATGGAAGCTGATAGAGATACTAGAGCCCTTTCTGGTGCAGATATTTTTCTTGTTAAGTAGGATTTTCAAATGTTGTTTTGTTTAGCTTGTTTTATTTTAAAAAGTCATGTTGTTCCAAGGCAGACGTGGGATGAATGACTTTCAGAGATAGTGTACCTCTCTATAATCACCACTTAGGAGAAACTACATGTTCTTCAGTCCATTATATGCTAGAGTGGGCTGTGCCTGACCAGTCATCATAAACTGTAGTGTTAACCTGCTCCCATCAAAGCTGGGAAAGTTTCGTCTGGAAGGAAACTATGCCTTCTAGACTCTAGAATAGTACTAGCCTGCTCCCCTCTCCCTAAATAGAAAACCTGTGTGATTAAAGAGGTGGAATTGGTGATTTTTTCTTCTTCTTTCTTCATAGGAAACTGAAGTGGAGCTTTACAATGAATTTCCTGAACCTATCAAACTAGATAAGAATGACCGAGCAAAGGCCTCTGCGGAGAGCTGCAGCTGCTGAGGTGGGGCTGGAGGGGTTAGCACAGTCCTTCATAAACAGATATCACACCTAGGCCTTCAAACACACATGGCCCCTCTCTTATGTAAAAAGAAACAAGATCCCATTCTCAGTGGCCAAAATCACCCCTTTACCATGAACAACTTGTAAGCCCATTCATTCCTTTACCCGACTCCATCAATATCCCTACATCCCATTGCATTATTTCATGGTAGCAGACCTTTCTCTAGTTCAAAAAATGAAACTCATATATGTTTGGAACTTAAGCTACTTCCAGGTGTTCAATGGAAAGAAACTGTGTACAGATAATCTGTAACAATTTACCTTTAATTGTCTTGTGTTTCCCCTGTGAAGGCGGCGACTGGAAAGGCTGATTACTCATAGTTCATTGCAAGCTCAGCACTCAGTTCAACTAGGTTGAGTTTTGTATGTATCTGTTAATGCTTGTTACTTTTAACTAATCAGATCTTTTTACAGTATCCACGTATTATGTAATGGCTTCTTTAGGAAAAATCTTATAGTACATGTTAATATATGCAACCAATTAAAATGTATAAATTAGTGTAAAATTCTTGAATTACATGTTTAAGTACTGAAACACAGGTTGTTTAGGAAGTGAACAGGACACTTGTGGGATGCAGTGTGCTAGCAACACAGGTCCAGGTAGAGACAGTATTCTGTACAGTAGAAGCAAGAATTATGTAAACATTTTTATTGATTTAAGAGCCAAAAAGCTTCATCTCCTGGAAAAAAAAATATTATCTGGCTTCTTTGTAGTTAAAAATTTTCAAAGGATGATTTGCATAACCTTGCACGCTGGATTATTGGACTTCAAAAATGAAATACAGCTTTCAGAATGATCACTTTGTTTGCCTTTTACTTCCCCTCATGATTAACTCTGCAAAGCAGAATCTAACATGATGTCTGACTCTTGTAGAACGAGCTCCATCTGGGTTGTAATAGCCATCCTTGATGGCTAAATGTCCCTCTTTCCCTTTCTCTCTTACCGTCACTAGTCTGGGTTTCCTGGAATGGAAACCTGACAACTTCGTTCTGCCCTACTCTCTTTGTTCTTGCATTTGTAGCTTTCTTAAATGGAGCACTTCTACTGTTTTTCCCAGAAGTCTACATTCTAGTACATAGGCAGAACTCTTCTGTAAAGAAACATGCCAATAAACTTAACAAGAACAAAACTGCTTGCTCCCTGTTTTACTTTTTAACCTTCTTACTGAAACTGATGCTGGGGTTCCTAAGCTAATCTTTTCCCCAAAACTTTCCTCTATATGGCCTACTGGCCTGCTAATCACTGAAATTAGGTATCTGGCTTACAGTTGTAGTGCAAAGTCTGAAACTTAAGAAAGCAAAATGAAGCAGAGTGTCTTGCAAAAGAGGTTCCATATTTATTTCTTTCATGTATACCTTTCTTTTCTCCCAGCGTGGGATCCACAGCAGTTCATAGTCTATAGCTTTCAGTTCAATCATAGGATTTTCAAAAGTGTTTCTAGCACTACAAAGTCTCCAATCAAATGCAATGACTAATCAAAATGACCAAATATTACAGTATTAAAACATACAGTATTAAAATATTGATCTTACTATTCATTCCAGTACTTTTAACATAGGTGCTGCTTCCATTACCTAGATTAATTTGGTTACTGTCACAACTCCATAATTACTAGTCTCAGTTTAAAAATTATTGACTTAACTACCAATGTCTGACTTCAAAGTATAAAGACACACACACCCCTTCAAGAAAGTTCTGTAGTTCAGTGATATGACAGTTGCCATTCTTTCATAGTTAAAGATGCTGCAGGTGACAGCGCTCTGCCTGGAAGTGTGGCGTTGGTTTTGAACAGTGCTCTCTGTTCATACTCATTTCAGACTAGGACCTAAGTCAGATGGGTAAGCTGAGTCCCTCTAAATTTGGTTGAACAACTACTAGCATTGCTCCCTGTTGGTTACACTGGCTAGAGTTGATAAGTTTGTATGTTTGTGTTTGTTTTGAATGGTTTAGTGGCTAGACAAGTGTCTTTATAAAGTGTGGTGCAGCCTTGGATCCAAGAAATGCTTCATGTCCTCAACACAGCCAACTGGGATTGTGTCCTCATTCCTCAAGGTATTATTTGAGAGTGCTTGCAGTGTGATGGGTATAGCATATGCTTCAAATAGAAATTAAAGAAGTGGCCTTATACCAGACCAGACCATTTGTCTATTTAGGCTAGTATGTCTACCTTGACTGGCAACAACCTTCATGATCTTGGGAACATGTCTTTCCCATCACCGGAGACCGAAGATCCTTTTCAAGTGGCAATAGGAATCTTCTGTATACAAAGCATAGGGTCTACTACAGAGCTGCTTCTTTATCTACTATGTAAATTTGAAACTAGCCATGAAAAATATGTTTTCACTTCAGCAACAAAAGCCATTTTCCAGGATTAAATAATGTATTAATAGCATTGCCTAATTTGCTTCAAGGAGAGTCAGTTTGGTAGTTTCTGCACTGGATTATAATTCTGCAGAGCAGGGTTCAAATCCCATCTCAGCCATGTAAACAAACTGGATGACCCTGGGCAGTCACGCTATCTCAGCCTCAGAGGATGGCAGTGGCAACCCCTACTGAAAAAAACTGATAAGAAATAAGCCCCCCCCCCCCCGTTTTGTTTTGCTGTTTTGTACCTTCAAGTTGTTTCAGACTTATATGGTGACCCTAAGGTAAACCTATCATTGGGCTTTCTGGTCAAGATTTGTTCAAAGAGGGTTTGCCATTGCCTTTCTCTGAGGGTTGCCATAAGTCAGAAATGACTTGGAGGCACACAACAACAGCAACAATTTGATTCTTATTCCTCAGTTTTGAAAAGTTTATTAAAATTAAGGACTGTTTAACTTTTGTGGTACAGTGGTGCCTCGGGTTACGAAAATAATTCGTTCCGCGGCCGCTTTCGTAACCCGAAAAGCCTTCGTAAGCCGAAAACCCATAGGCGCTAATGGGGGAAAAAGCCGCGGCTCCGCCGCGGCTCCATTTAAAATAGCGCCGGAGTTTTTTCGTAACCCGAAAAAACTTTCGTAACCCGAAACAATAAATCCCTATGGGATTTTTTCGTATCCTGAAAAATTCGTAACCTGGGTATTTCGTATCCCGAGGTACCACTGTATAGACATTCAGGACTGATGGAAGAGTATTGGCCAGCAGTTGATGCAACGCTAGGAGCCGGGGTGGGATGGAAGTGGATGAATTGGTGATAGTGTGGCACAAAGATACTGTCAGAGATAATCATAGAATCACATAATTGGAAGAGACCACCAGGGCCATTCAGTTCAATCCCCTGCCATGCAGGAACACACAATCAAAGCACCCCTGGCAGATGGCCATCCACACTGTTTCAAAATCTCCAATGAAGGAGGCTCCAACAAATGCCAGTGGAGTGTGTGCTACTGTTAAACAGCTCTTACTGTCAGGAAGTTCCTCCTAATGTTGAGGTGGAAACTTTTTCTGTAGCTTGCATCCATTGTTCCGGGTCTTGTTCTCTGGAGCAGCAGAAAACACGCTTGCTCCATCCTCAGCATGGCACCCCTCAAATATTTAAACAGGGCTATCATATCAAGAGGTAATAGGAGTAGCCTAATTTGGCATCAAGTGAGTTCTGTGACCTTCCTAGGAGCCATCAGAGCCTGACTCGAGTCTTGCACAATCTGTTTGTGTGGGTTTGGTCCCTTAGGAAATTTTAAAAAGCAAACCACAAACAAAAACCCAACACTAGACTCACTGAATGTCATTATTATTATTAACCTTTATTTATAAAGCGCTGTAAATTTACATACAATCTTTTTAAATTAGACGGTCCCCTGCCCTCAGGCTTACAATCTAAAAAGACACGACACAAAAGGAGAAGGGAGTGGTGGCGGGGAAGGGGATCAAGTCCAGCAGTTCTTCTCTATCTCCGAGGCCTGGACCAAGGCAAATGGACTGGAAGGAGGACTTGGCTTCTTGGAGCTAGCCTGCCTCTCCCTCAAGATGGAGGCTGAAGGGAGGGCTGGTCTTCTTCCAGGCAGGCTTGGTGGAGCTAGCCTACCTCTCTCTCCCTCAAGATGGTGGAAGAAGGGAGGGCTTCTTGACTGATGGAGGACACCTGGCTTAGGTCTGAAAGGGATCTAGGAGTCCTAGTAGACCAAAAGTTGAATATGAGTCAACAGTGTGATGCAGTGGCTGAAAAGGCCAATGCAATTTTATGCTGCATCAATGGAAGTATAGTGTCTAGATCAAGGGAAGTACTGTAATAGTCCCACACTATTCTGCTCTGATCAGGCCACACCTGAATATTGTGTCCAGTTCTGGGCACCACAATTCAAAAAGGATGTTGAGAAACTGGAGAGTATCCAAAGGAGGGCGACTAAAATGGTGAAGGGTCTGGAAACCATGCCCTATGAGGAACAACTCAGGGAGCTGGGGATGTTTAGCCTTGAGAAGAGAAGGTTAAGAGGTGACATGATAGCCCTGTTTAAATACTTGAAGGGATGTCATATTGAGAAGGAAACAAGCTTGTTTTCTGCTGCTCCAGAGAACAGGGCTCAGAGCAATGGATGCAAGCTACAGGAAAAGAGATTCCACCTCAACATTAGGACAGTAAGGGCTGTTCGACAGTGGAACACACTCCGTTAGTATTTGGTGTAGTCTCCTTCCCTGGAGATCTTTAAGCAGAGGCTGGAATCCAGGCCATCTCTTGGGGATACTTTGATTGTGATTTCCTGCATGGCAGAATGGGGTTGGAGTGGATGTCCCTTGGGATCTCTTCGAAGTCTAGGAACCTATGATCTGGGGCTTGGATCCATGAAGGAGGGCCAGCACTGCCCCCCTGCTCAGAAGAGAAGAGCTGGGAAGGCAGAAGTGGGGAAATGGCGGAGCAAGGAATGTGGGAGGGCGCCTGTCAAGTCGGAGGGGAGGACTGGGGCTGGGTCATCCATCCTCCCAGACTGGGGACCGCCTTTTGTGGAAGAAGCCCATTGGCGGAGGCAACTTTTCCTGGGTCAGAGATGGCAAGGGATGGAGTGGGAGGTCCTGGCTTCCCAGGGGAAAGGAGTACATGAGCCAAGCAAAGCTTTCTAGGCTGCATCCACGCTGGAGAAATAACCCGCTTTGGCCGCGCTTTAACTCTGTGTGGCTGCAGGCTATGGAATTCTGGGAGTTGGAGTTTGTTGTGGGGGCCCAGAGCGGAGCATCCACCCCGCTGGAGTATAACAGCCCCTTGGGTGGCCCTGGAGAAGTCACACTCTCTCAGCCTCGGAGGAAGGCAAAGACAAATCCCCGCGGAAGAAATCTTGCCAAGGAAACCCCAGGAGTCAGTCCCAAAGGGACTTGGAGGCCCGCAGCCACGCCTTGCAAAGGGGTTTTCCCCTGCCTCGGAGGGCTCCCTCCCGCCTCGCCGAGGAGGAGGAGGAGGGCGAGGAAAAGGGGAGGAGGACGCGGCCCCATAAAAGCTCCAAACACTCACAGCAGTGTGCATTAATGCTTCTTAGTGCTGCTCAAAATGGAGGGCGTTTTGGCCTCCCTCTTGGACAGAAGGGGGAAATGGAGGGCAGGTCCCGGAACAGGAGGAGGAGCAGCAGCTCTGGCCCCCCGCCGGCCAAGCATCCCTCCCAGCAGCACCCAGCCTCTTCCCCACCCCAGGGCCTCCCTGCCTCCTCTCCCTTCCTTCCTTTCCCGTTCCTCCCCCCTATTCCCTATCCTTTCCTTTCTTCTCTTCCCTCCTTCCCCTCTCATCTCCTATATCCCCCTTCTCTCCCTCTTTTCCTTTCCTTCCTTCTCTCTTTTTTAGTCTTCTTCACCCTATCCTTTGCTTTCCTATATTCCCTCCTTCTCTCCCTCCTTTGCTTTCCTTTATCCTTCTGCTTTCCTTTCCTATATTCCCTCTTTCCTTCCTTCCTTCCCTCCCTCCTTTCTTTTCTTATGTTCCCTCCTTCTCCCTTTCCTTTGCTTTCCCATATTCTTTCCTTTCTTCCCTTTCCTCCTCCTTCCTTTGCTCATTCTCCCTTTCCTTCACTATCTTCCTTCCCTCCCCTCCAGAAGCGCCTCCGCCTCTCCTTTCTCCGAGGCCGGGTGTGTGTGTGGGGTGGGTGGGGGGATTGGAGCCCCCTCCCCAATACTCGGGGGTCCCTGTCTCCCCTCCCTCCCACCCTGAATCGAGGCGGGGACCCCGTCCTGCTCCCTCTTCCCTCCGCCGACCGCGCGAGGGCGTCCCGTGTGTTTGTTGCCACAAACCAACCGCGGCCTCTTGGGGCCCTGAGCCCCCCTGGGCCCCTCCGACGGGGCAGGGCCGGAGAGGCCCCTCTTCCCCCTGAAGCCCGGGCCTTTCCTGGCCGAGGCGCCGCTTCCCGAGGCGCCCAGAGCCCCCCACACAGGGCGCCCCCATCCTCTCCCTCCGCCTGGCCTAGGGTGCGCCCTTAAAATCCTCCAGGAGGGACCCTTCCCGGGCCTGGGGAGCCCCCAGAGCCCGCAGCGGCCTCGGGCACCGCCGGGGCCGGAGGATAACGCCGTGCCCGGGCGGCTGGGTGTCTGGACTGAGCCTAGAGCAGGCCGCGAAGGGGCCTCAAGAAGCACAACTCGGCGCGGGCCTCTCGGCTGGCTGTTGTTGTTCCCAACGTGGTCCGCCAGCGGAGTATATAAGGCGCGGAGGCGGCGCCGCAGAGGCAGAAGGCGTCCGGCAGCCGAGGAGGGCGCATCCTCCTGGAAGCTCCGCTCTGGCTGAGGGGCTGCTCTCTCCTTCCCTTCACTAACCCCAGCCATGTCTGTGGAGCTGGAGGAAGCCGACCTGCCTCTCGCCGAGGCGGATGAGGAAGACGAGGAGGAGGACGACGAAGAGGAGGAGGAGGAGGAGGCCTTAGCCCCGGAGAAGAAGGGCGGCAAAGGGAAAGGGGGCGGAGGCGGCGGTTCGGCGCTCTCCCCTTCGAAGAAGAAGAACAAGAAGAAGAACCAGCCCGGGAAGTACAGCCAGCTGGTGGTGGAGTCCATCCGGAAGCTGGGCGAGCGAAACGGCTCCTCCTTGGCCAAGATCTACAGCGAGGCCAAGAAGGTGCCTTGGTTCGACCAGCAGAACGGCCGCACGTACCTCAAGTACTCCATCAAGGCCCTGGTCCAGAACGACACCCTCCTCCAGGTCAAGGGCACCGGCGCCAACGGCTCCTTCAAGCTCAACAGGAAGAAGCTGGAGGGAGGCGAAGGCGGAGGAGGAGGAGGAGGGAGCCCCGGGGGAGGAGGAGGAGGAGCGGGGGGCGCCCACCCCAAGGCCTCCCACAAGAAGGCCGCCCCCGTCGCCCCCCGCAAGGCGGAGAACAAGCCCCTGGGGAAGGCCGGGGCCGGGGCAGGAGCAGGAGGGAAGAAGCTGGAGAAGAAGGCCTCGCACAAGAAGGGCGCCGCTGCTGCTGCTGCCGCCGCTGCCTCTGCCGCCTTAGCCTCGGCCTCCGCCAAGAAGGAGAAGGCCAAGGCCAAGAAGACGACGACGACGGCCATGTCGGCCGGGAAGAAAGGAGCCGCCTCCCCGGCTGCTAAGAAGGCCAAGAAGCCCGCCAAGGCCCTCAAGAGCAGGAAGTGAGGAGGAGGAAGAAGAGGCCCCCGAGACACGCTCCCAGGGAGGGCTTTGGGGGAGCTGTTGTTGTTCTCGTCCCTGCCTGAAAACAGGACTAGACTGAGACTCGAACTCGGAGCCCAGAGAGCCAATGTTCTCTTCTCCCCTCCCTCTGTTGTTCTTATGACCCCCCCCCCCTTCGGTTTCTGCGCCCCTTTCTGTGTTGGAGGGGAGAGTGGGGTGGCCAGGCGGCCCTTCCCCTTCAGAGGCCCCCCACCCCTGAAGACGCCCTTTGTGTGTGTGTGTGTGTGTGGTGGTTATTTTGGTGGGGAGGGAATGAGAGTCCAGCCCCGCCCCCTTGGCTTGGGAGCTCAGGAGGAGGAGGAGGAGGCTGCGGGGCTGCTGGGCTCCCCCCTCCCGCTTCGGCCGAGGGGCAGGGCTGCCTTGGTTGCCCCGATCACAGTGTGGCTGAGCCCTCCTCGGTGGCTTCTGTTTTGGGAGGGAGTGAAGAAGATGGCAGCCCCCCATTTCTTTTGGCAATTGGGGAAGAGGTGGGGCTGGGTTATTCCTCGCCAGAGAGGCTTGGGAGGCCTCGCCATGGCTGCCCTCTTTCAGTGGGGCTGAGCCAGGCCACCACCCCTCCTCCGTGTGTGTGTGTGTGGGGGGGTTGCTTTGGGAGGGAAGAGCCCAGAGTGCAGCCATCCTTCCTTCCTTCCTTGGTAACGGTAATGGCTGCCCCCTTCCCAGTGTGGCTGAGCCCCTTTCTTTGGGGAGACTCCTGGAGCCCAGGATGGGGGGGGGCGCTTTCAATTCATCCTTCCTTCCTTCCTTGTTAAGGGTAATGGCTGCCCCCCTCCCCAGGGTGTCTGAGCCCCTTTCATTGGGGGCAGGCCCCTGGAGCCCAGGATAGGGGCGACTTCATCCTTCCTTGTTAAGGGTAATGGCTGCCCCCTTCCCAGTGTGGCTGAGCCCCATTCCTCGGGAAGAGACCCCTGGATCCATCCTCCCTGCCCGCAAGTGGACGGTGGGTCTGTCTGGCGTGGGACCAAGCGACCAGCGGAGGCTGACCCTGTTTAGGGGCAGGAGAGGCGCCGGAGCCCTCCCCCTGTCCTGACCCCTTTCCTCCCTCCCCGGTTGTCTCCTCTTCAGTTGCCTTTTGGGGGGAGGGGGTTATGTTTTCTCTTTTTTGTGGGTTTTGTTCAATAAATCGTTTTGGAAAATGACTCCCCTCCTGCTGCTGCTGCTGCTGCTCTCTGGGCGAGAGGGGGAGATGGTGGGGAGGGGGCCGGGGGGGTGTGGGGCAGAGAGAGCCCGGGAGGTAAATTGCGAGGGGAGGGGCCAGAGGGCGGCCCTCCATTTCAGCCTTCTCTGCAAGAGGAGGAGGAGGAGGGGCTCGGAGGCGCCCTCCATTTTGAGCAGCGTGGGCTTACCTCTGTAGGAGTGTTTGGAGCTTTTGTTTACTGTCCGGGAAGGCATGGCTTCATAGTTACATTAGCATTTTCTGTGCAGGAGGCGTCCCATTTTGAGCATGGCTTTAACTAAGCAGCATGGATTCATACTTATATGAATATTTTGAATTTTTATTTTCTTTCGAAGAGGGGTCTGAGCATGGCTAGAACTCCTCATGGATTCAGGTTTAGATATGAGTATTTCTTCGAGTATTTATTTTTCTGCCCAGGAGGAGTTCCAGAAGGTCCTCCTTTTGAGCATGGATTTACATTTATATATGCATCATTGTGAGTGCTTATTGTCTTTCCACCAGGGCTCTGGAAATAGGTCTAAGACGCTTCTGGGCAGAAGGAGTTCCAAAAGCATGGCTCTCAGCAGCCTGGTTTTAATTTGTGTATGGATTTTCTTTCCAGGAGGGATTCCAAAATGTCCTCCATTCTATGATAGCCCTGTTTAAATATTTGAAGGGATATTATATTGAGGATTGATCAAGCTTGTTTTCTGCTGCTCTAGAGACTAGGACCCAGAGCAATGGATGCAAGCTCCAGGAAAAGAGATTCTACCTCAACATCAGGAGGAACTTCCTGACAGTGGAACACACTCCTTCCTGGGAGGGTGATAGTCTCCTTCCTTGGAGGTCTTTAAACAGAGGCTGGATGGCCATCTGTCGAGGATGCTTTGATTTGGATTTCCTGCAGGGCAGAATGGGGTGGACTGCATGGCCCTTGGGGTCTCTTCCAGTCTGTGATTCTATTGTGAGCATGACTTAGAAGCATGGATTTAATTTATACTATAGGAGTGTTTTGAACTTGTATTTGGCCCTGCTCCCCATTCTTTGCGGGTCCTGCCCTGCTTTGTGTTGAGGAGCCATCTGGCCGCCCTGAGAAGCGGCCTGCTCTGCTTTCCTTCCACTGTCTCCTCCCACGAATCCCTGAGGGGAGAGGGAGGCCATCATGCTCCCTTGCCTTCCCCTTATAGCCCCCGTCGTGCTTCCTTTCCTCCCTCCTAGCAACGGGGACACGGTGCTGGCGTGCCCTCCAAGTCCTATCCCACTCTTCAGAGGGGGCTTTGTCTTGGCCATCCTCTGAGGCTGAGAGAGTGTGACTCTCCCAGGGCCCCGGGGGATTCGAACCCTGGCCCCTCTGGCTCTTAGTCCGGCGCTCAACCCGCTCCCCCACGCTGGCCCTGGAGCCTCAGCCATCGTCTGGAGGCGGGCTAGAGCTAGAGCAGGAAAGGAAGGCAGCCACTGGGCAAGGCGCGGAGATCCCGCCCTCCCCCCGACCCTGACGTCAGAGGCGGAGCTCCGCCCCCACCGTCTCTGCCCGAGGGATTGCGTCACCGGGCGCTGATGTGCGCGCGCGCTTACCTTCCCCCCCCCGTGCGCAATTCCACCGGATTGGTCGGGCAGTGTGGTGACGTCAGGTGACTCCCGCCCTTCGCGCCTCTTCAGCTGTGGCTGCTCCAGCAGCGCAAGGTTAAAGGCCGAGCCCTGACGCTTTTTAGCAAACCACCTGATTGGCCTGGGTGCTCTAAAGGCACCAGGTCTGGTCTGGGATGCTAAGCAGGGTTGCCGGTGGGTAGAACTTGGATGGGAGATCACCAACAGATATTAGTTGCCCTAGGCTACGTGTCAGAGGAAGGAACTGACAAAGCCACCTCTGAGGTTTCCTGGACTTTGTAAAAACCTATTAAATTCTTTGGGTCGCCATCAGTTTACAGGCAACTTGAAGACCTACACACAGACACACCCCAGTGGTTATCAACCTTTAGGCCTCCAGATGTTTTGGACTTCAATTCCCAGAAATCCCAGTCAGTATGTTCATTGTTCAGGAGCTCTGGGAGTTGAAGTCTCAAAAATCTAGAGGACCAAAGGTTGAGAACCACTGCTTCTAAAGGCACCAGATCTAGTTTGATTGGGAAGCTAAGCAGGCTGCTAAGGAATACTAGGTTCAGAGGAAAGAACTGGTGGAGCCCCTTCTGAGGATTGCTTGACCTAGAAAATCCTATTTAGAAAAAAATTAATGGGGCTTCCATAAACCTACAGGCAACTTGAAGGCCCCCCCCAACACACACACACACAGGCACAGCCTTCCCTCCATTTTCAGATGTAAGCATGTCGCTTGCTTCCAGAAATCTTCCTCCTCTTTCCAAACTAGTATTCCATTATTATTCAGTGAGGTACCCAGTCAAACTTTTGCTTGGATCCTATTGCTTAGTCCCAACCAAGGTGATCCCAATGATTAGGTTAATGGTGCTGTATCTGCAACAAGGATTAGGGCCTTATTTTGCAGGAGCAGGGAGTGGCTTTGCAACCCTGCAGGGTGCCCAGTGAAACAAGAGTCAACCCAGCATCACAATTAGTGCCTGAACAGGGTTGGCAAAGGGGTCTTTCCCCCCCTGCTAGCAGAGTACAGCGCCCTTTGAACCCTGCTCCTCCCCACACACTGCAGCAAAAGGGACTTATATAGAACACATTTGCCATTTCATGCTGGGTTTGGGCTTCTGAGAGTAAACTGAAGACATGAAATCCAATCAAAACTACTATTGAACACATGGATGGCCCACTCATAAAACTAGCCTTGCTGTGTGCCTTCAAGTTGGTTCCGACTTATGGCAACCCTAAGGCTGACTTATCATGGGTTTTTCCTGGCCAGATTTGTTTAGAGGTAGGTTCCTTTTCTCTTCCTCTGAGGTGGAAAGAGTGTGACTTGCCCAAAGTCACCCAGTGGGTTTCTAAAAATGAGTGGGGATTCAAGCCGAGGTCTCCTGGAGCCCCAGTCCAACACACCTTGCTGTCTCTACTTTGCTAACTGCTCTTAATATTAGTTCAGGGTGTCAGTAGTAAATGTTGATTTGGAAGAAGTTCCAAAAGGATCCCTCCAAATTAGCTGAGCACCCACCTGGCTTGGTGGCACTCCATGTGAAAGTGACTAAACCACTTAACCACTCTGGTTAAAAATGGATGATGGGGCTGAACACTAGCATTGCTCCAATGGGGGAAGGAATCCAACCCTGGGGAAAATACACCTGATTGCAAAACAATTCACATACATTTAAACACTTTGAATAACAGTTGTCGCTTTCAGAGGTGTAGCTGTGCTAGTCTGGAATTAGTATGTAGAGGGATCTTGTGGCACCATTGAGAATAACTAAGCAAAAGAAGTTGTGGTCATCTCTGGAGTCTATACAGGCCAGCTTACTATGACCATCACATCTGAGCACCTTAAATGTCCATATTATTTAAAAACCTTAGGTGTGAATAGAAGATACTTAAATCAGTGTTGGGACTATGTCTCTGGAGACCAGGGTTCAAATCCCCACTCAGTCATGGAAACCCCCGGGTGAGTTTGGAAGGCAAGTCAAGAAGGCAAAGGCAACCCCCACCCTCTTTGGACAAAGAAAACCCCATGATAGGTTTGCCTTAGGGTTGCCATAAGCTGGAAACTAAGGGAAACAACAGTCAGGATCTCAAAAGGCTATGGGTGAACAAAAACAATCCTCAGTGTTCAATTAGTAATACTCATAAATATGAAAAGGTATCCTCCCACACTATGTTTATAAAACATCTAAAGCTTTACTTGTGTTTAGATTATTTCAACTCCTACACAATCACAAACAAAACCTGGTGGTCATCTGACAGAACAGCAGTGGCTGATGCTGGCTGTGAAAAATGGGGATAGTAGTTGCAACACAGGAACTCAATCCACGCCTTTCTAAGAAACAGGTGGCAGTCCTATCCCATCCCATCCAAATCTTACTACTTGCAAGAAAAACCTTTGCATTCTGTTTCTTGAGACAAAACCAAATGGCACCCCTCTCTATTCCATGTGCAGAAGCAACCAGAATTGAGTCTCACTTTAGCAATGGCATTAAGATACCAAGAGCAGCTTCAAATGTGTTGGCCACAAGGGAAATCTAGGTCTGTCCTTCACACACACACACACATATGGCAGTATCTCCCACCTGAAGCAGCTACTACCTCACTCCATTTAGCAGTAAAGGGAAGTCCTGAGTTAGCTTATTTTTGCATGGGGCAGGGGGAGGGAGAGGACAGAGCATAAGCAGAAGACCCAGGAAACATATAACATTAACATGCACAGGTTGGGCTGAGAGATGCATTATCCATCAAGCGGTCCCTAGCGCCGCCACCCCCCCTCCTGCAAGCACAAATCAACCACCACCAGTTGCAAATGTGCAGCCTTAGGGGGAAAAGGCAGGTGCGGAAAGTAACTTTTCACGCCTAATCCCCTTAAACTCTGTGGTAATTCAAACACTAACAATTTTGTTGCAGCATAAATGTTAATGGATGATAGGTGACTTGAGGCTACATGGCCAAACAAGCGGAAAGCTGTGTGTAGCAGTAGTTGTTTGGAGTGCAGCGGCACCACTCTCAAGTAGATGAACACAGGAGAACCTGCCCACTTCCTCTTCCAAAAGCTGTGTCCACCTTCCAAATTATCATAATTGTTAAAATCCCAATTTGCAGCAAAAGCAGCACAATAAATAATGGTGTTAGATTCTCAGTAAAACGGAATGAGTTTATGTTCACTCTTAATCCAAACAATTATCTTATAAATTGTACATAAACCTTTATGAAAGGTATTGCCTCCAGGCCAGTTCCATCCTTCCCTCCGCTACCTTCTCACTTCACCACAACCGGGGTCCACTGACCTGTACGCTTCTGTTAGAATAACAGTACTTAGCAGTTTAACACAGCAGGGAAACTCAGATTAATACTTCCTAAATTGGAAGATCTGATAGCACTATCTTCTTGCTGGAAAGTAATTTCTGGAAAACGGAAAGTCATTGTTTTAGTGCAATATAAAATTTCAGGGCAGTGAAGGAAATTCCAGATCTATTACTGGCTGAAACAGACAGCATTTAACTGCACTAATATCACTGCTTCCAATCACTTAAGCAAGAGGTTACTTGCTCAGTTTAGTAGTACTTTAAGAAACATTGCATGAAATAGCCTCAGCAGCATTGTAAAATATAAACTGACAGTACTATGCTATACATGCCTACTCTAGAGTATATTCAGTTTTAGCTCCAGTGGGACTTCCTATCAAGTAAACAGCCATAAAATGAAGCCTTAACCTGCCTCCCCATTTCTTTTTCAAAAAACATGACTGTCTATTTAGTACCTAGGAAGCAGACTTAAGGAGTTCATATTTACAAGCTTGCTTAAAGAATATAGTGTTGCATTTAAAAACAAAATATGTAGATTTTAGAACACCCATTACTAATCCTTTTCCATTTTCCATACACAGAGACTCTAGATTATTTCATTTAGCATACTACAGTATATCAATCACCAAGATATTTCTTCCAACTCAGAGTAGGAAGGTACGGTACTTGTTTATAACACCTTGTCACAAAATATGTTTTATAGTCATTTTGTTACTGCACAGACTTTGGCTTCTGCCTTGTGTCTTTTATGGAGGTGGGATTTGAAGCAATTGCAAACCTTCTTTGAAGGTTTTTAAACAGAGGTTGGAAGGCCATGTATCAGGGAGTGCTTTTACTGTGTCTTCTTGCTTGGTGAGGGGTTGGACTGGAAGGCGCTGGTGGTCTTTTCCAACTCTGATTCTGTTCTCCAAAACCAGCAAAACATCTGAATGCCCACACATGGGATCAACAAGCCCTTTGCACAGAAAATTAAAGCTCCTTCTTAGAATTGAAGTTTTTTCTAATATCAGTTTTGACTATTTCTGTAATCAAATTCTCTTTCCTTCCTTTAGACATAAAAGGACATGGTGGCTAAAGTAAAATAGGGCCAATTGACTATGGACTTTATCACACGGGGGAAATCGGGCAAAATCGGGGGTTTAAACAGCGAAACCAGATGAATACTTGCAGGCAGAGGGAAGGCTGGAGTCATTCGGATGTGTGGGTCAGATAACCATTTTTAACCTGACTTCTCCATTAAGATACAAAGGGATTCTCTAGCATCTTTGACACTAGCGGATAAATGAGCTTCGTAGCATAAGCTTTTATAGACCTGGGTCTGAGAAATTAGGCTCAAGCCTATGAAAGCTCATGATACCAACTTCTTTCTTTCAGTTAGTCTCAAAGGGGCTACAAGATCCCTCTGCATACTGATTTTCCAGATTAACACAGCTGTATCTTTGAATTCTCCATTAAGAGCCATTTTAAAATTCTGAACACAGTTTAACTCTATGTATTTGTCTACTAGATTTCTCTTTTGGATAGAAGGAAGAGCTAGGGGACCTGAAGATAAATGTATTTTGTGGATGGCAGTCAAGAAGACTAAGCCTCTGACCTTCCACTGGAAAACCCCTTCCCTCTCAGCAATATCTATGGACTGCATGGCCTGATTTCTTATTTTTATAGAAACTTCTAAACAGGCAAATGTGTGATGTGCTGATATGCAATAGCTCTGATGTGCATTCAAGACTGAATCAGTTTAATAAGAATATTGGTTTTGCACTTCTCCAGTATCACAAGTTCTGCATTTTCTAATAAATACAAAGCAATCTTTGATAGAACACAAAATATTGATTTTGTAAATAATTTGAAAGACAAAAAAGCACAAAATACAGAAACTCTAGTTCCCACTCTTCGGCAGTTATTTTGTGTTTAAAGAACCACCTTCCCACCACAATATAATCAGTCTTCCTTCTGAGAGAAAGCAGGAGCTGACACTGGTCCAGTGCCAGAGGAATGAGATGGCAATTTAGAAACAAGAGTGTTTTCTTCCTGGGCCTGCACAGGGTTGAGGGAGGGGAGCAAGCAAGACAATCAGACAAGGGCAGAGAAAAAATCTACTTTTTGAGCATCGACAGTGAAACAGTATGTCTACCATCAACGGAATGAACAAGCCGCTTTCATTATCCAGTTATTAAAGCATCCAACTTCTACTAGTCTAGGTATTGTTAGTCGAACCAGAGCAAGACATATTTCATCTACAGATTTACAACTCACTTGATGGGTTGGACACATGCTACTTAACAGCACATACAGTTGACCATTATTATTATTATTATTATTATTATTATTATTATTATTATTATGGGTTCTACTAATTCAACAGTCTAGGCACTGCTGCATGCACATGGTTCTATGACCTCTTCACCTAAGCAAGAAAGATTTGGCTCCAATACCATTTTCAGAAGACCACAGCAACTATGCACCACAGAACTGGCTAGGCCAACTTTCATGCTTGTACATTTAACCACACACTTATTTAATAAGCCGCCACGTTAACTAGAAATCTTATTTTTTCTTAAATTAGCTTTCATTCCTAAAAGAAAACAAGTCTCCCAAACATTAATCCACTAAGGATTACAATTAAACAAATGCCACACTTGCATTCTGTTTTAAATATCTGAAGTGAAATTTGGAACAACACACACCGTTTAATTTAAAGTGCAAACTAGGGTACAAATGCTAAAGTCCAGCCATTATCAGAGGCTGTACAACAAATTGAAAACCCAAGGGAAGGATAGCAGTGAGGAAAAACGCAAACAGTACAACTACTATTCCAAACAGCCAGCAAATACTTCTGACCTACTATTATTCAGGCTGAAAAGGACAAAAGCTGTATTACTTAAAATACTTGGATTTAACCTAAGTCATTTTAGCTCCACTGATATCAAAAGGACAAAAATAGACCTAAATCCAAGGACTCTTGCTTCAACTTGGCTACCAGCTAAGCTGTTAAGCACATTCAGAAGATCCAAATTTACCACATCAAGGCAAGGTTTCCTCTCTGCTGCCTTCCATCCCATAGTGGTCTGAAACAGGACAGCTTTGTGGCATGCATATCAAGCCAGCTTTCCTTTTGGTAAAGTCTTCCAAGTTTTATATTTTTAGAAACAACCTTGAAAGACCTGTTCAACCAGAGGTGACAGTGGGACATTAACAGAGAGGTGTATACACTCTAGGAACTTATAAAACTATTGTCTGTCACTATTGTCTGTTGTTTTTATAACCAGATTTTTAAAAGTAGCTTTGCAACAACAACAAAAAATTAAGAATACATGATACAGAATGAGGTCCAAAAATGACAGAACACAAACCAGGATGGGGGGAACAGCGTATGAAGCCAATACTGTATTTTCTGAGCAAGATAAATTTCTCTTTTTACACTGAGAATTTCCTAGCAGCTTCATCCCCCCGCCTTCCTTTATACTTCATTTTGAAATCACATTGAATGGGGATGTGCAGCAATATCAGGTAGATAGATCTATCACCATCTTGATCTCTGGGACAGAGTCGTTTTAAGAAACTAGGCTGGATATCTGTGCAAAACAACAAAGCAGTGGAAAGGTTACCCCCTTCTTCTTCAGAGTACCTCCTCTCACCCTTTAGGAGCTGCACAGACGGTACAAAAAAGCACCGCTGCCCCAAATGATGGCACAATGTTCATGCAAGAATCCCTTGCCTTCCCAAATGTAGACTTCGAAGCTTCCACCTGTGCTTTGCGATTTTTTTCCTTCTGAAGCAAGTCCCATTTGTTTCCGTTTTTCAGGAAAAATAAAGATGCACAAATCATTCTTCCAGTTCAAAAAAACAAAAACAAAACCTCACCCACAACCCAACCATCAAAAAACCAAAACCAAACCCAGGCTGTTCCTCTTTTGCTACTCCTCTCTTCTTGAGGCATTAAAAGGGATTTAAGGGAGGGAAGGAAGAAAAGCTTAGAACAGCACAGATGCTGTCGGTTAAGCAGCTTCAAGGCAGTAGATTTCAGGCTAAATCCTCCAGGAAGCAAGAAGAAGTGGAGGAAAAGAAATCAATTTGCAGGGCAGTAGGTGGCAGCCAGGCCCCAAAGCATGTGCCCTTTTTGTGATGGGGGGGGAGGGAGATTATTAAGATTACTTTTCCCACAGCACTCTCTGGCACTATGGGGCAGCGGAATGGAGTGGAGGAATACAAGATTTCTGAAGGGACCAGGCTGAAGAAAACGGCAATGGTGAAGGATGGGAAAGGGGGAGTCAATTTGCAGGGCACTAGGTGGCAGCCAGGCCCCAAACCATGTACCTTTTTTGTGACATGGGAAAATGATATGTATTATTAAGATTACTTTTCCCACAACAATCTCTGGCACTGCAGGGTGGCGGAGTGGAAGGAATACAAGATTTCTGAAGGAAGGGACGAAGCTGAAGGAAAAAAGGAATGGTGAGGAATGAGGTGGGGGAGGGGAGGGGGAGAGAAATCAATTTGCAGGGCATTAGATGGCAGCCAGCTCCCAAAGCATGTGCCCATTTTGTGACATGGGGAAAAATGATGATCATTAAGATTACACTTGCCACAAATCTCTGGCACTATGGGGCGGTGGAAGAAATACAAAACTGCCAAAGGGACCAGGCTGAAGAAAACAGGAATGGCAAGGGATGATGGGGGTGGGGTGGTGGTGCTGAAATCAATTTACAGGGCACTAGGTGGCAGCCAGGCCCCAAAACAGGTGCCCTTTTTGTGACATGGAAAAAATATTATTTCCCACAGCAATCTCTGGCACTATGGGGCGGTGAAGTCAAAGGAAATACAAGATTTCTGAAGGAAACAGGCTGAAACAAACAGGGATGGGGAAGGGGTTACACTTTCCACAAATCTACGGCACTACGGAGCAGTGGAGTGGAGGGGAAGGAATACAAGATTGCCAAAGGGACCAGGCTGAAGAAAACAGGAATGGCAAAGGATGAGGGGTGGGGGTTTGAAATCTATTTGCAGGGCACTAGGTGGCAGCCAGGCCCCAAAGCAGATGCCCTTTTTGTGACATGGGAAAAAAAGGATGATTATTAAGATGATGGGGGGCAGGATGAAGAAAACCAGAATGGTGAGGGATGAGGGAGAGGAGGTAGAAGGGGAGCAGTGCAGGCCAGGAAGAGGCTGCAGAGGATGCGGCAAAGGTGCCCATGGAGGTCCATGTCCGGTGCCTGGTCCTGTGGTTGAGTGGATGGCGCAGAGGGAGACCCACCACCTGGATGGCTTTTCCTGGGGGAGCAGAGGCGGTGGTGCTGCTGGTGGTGCTCATTTCTTGGAGCTCTGGGTCTTCTTGGGGAGGAGGACAGCCTGGATGTTGGGCAGGACACCCCCCTGGGCGATGGTGACGCCCCCCAGCAGCTTGTTGAGCTCCTCGTCATTGCGGATGGCCAGCTGGAGGTGGCGGGGGATGATGCGGGTCTTCTTGTTGTCACGGGCAGCATTGCCAGCCAGCTCCAGGATCTCGGCTGAGAGGTACTCCAGCACCGCAGCCAGGTAGACCGGGGCCCCTGCGCCCACCCGCTCGGCGTAGTTGCCCTTGCGCAGGAGGCGGTGGACGCGGCCCACGGGGAACTGGAGGCCGGCTCTGGAGGAGCGGGACTTGGCCTTGGCCCGGGCCTTGCCGCCGGACTTGCCCCGGCCGGACATGGCTCAAGGGAACAGCTGGCTGGACAGGGAAGGAGACTCCGGCCTGGAATAATAATAATAATAATAATTTTTTTATTTTATCCCATCTCTCAGGGCGGCTTACAACACAATAAAATACAGTAATACAACCTAAAACCCTCCCTCCAAACAATAACATCATAATCCCACATAACAATAATAAAATATCAGTAACAGTAGGAAAAGCTAATCTAAAATTATTTAAAGGAAGGAAGGAAGGAAAGGAGAAGACACTGTCAGACACAGTTATGGAAGGAGGAGGAGGAGGCAGCCTCATTGGGTGACCCTGGCCGAGTCACACTCTCTCAACCACAGGCCCTGACCCCAAAGGAGGGCAACAAAATGGAGGGCCTTCTGGGGGGGGGATGTAGGAGGACTTGACCAAAAAACAACACTTCATAGAAATGTAAATGTATGCTCAAACTGGAGGATCTTTTGGAAGGCTGAGATGGAGGACAGGTCCTGGGGGAAAAGCAGGGAGGCCACTTGTGTGTCCTAACCACCAAAGGAGGTCAAGGCAAAATGGAGGCTCTTGTTGCAATTCCTCCTGGATATGAAATGAATAGCTAAAAGCACCCATATGTAAATATATATGTATGCTTCTTAGTCATGCTCCAAATGGAGGACCCTTTGGAATCCTTGCTGGACAGAAAATAAAAACCTTCATATATAATCCATGCTTCTTAGTCATGCTCAAAATAGAGGGCGTTTTGGAATCCCTCCTGGGCAGGAGGTGGAGGACGTGTCCGGGAAAAGGAGGAGGACGCCTGACTGCCCTGAGCCCAGGGCGACCAGAGCTCAGAAACTCAAAGGAGGAGGGTGGTTAGGCACCCCAAAATGGAGGACCTTCGAGGAAAAAAATGGAGGACGTGGCTCAAAACACTCCACCCATAAATGTAAACCCATGCTCAGAATGGAAGACCTCCTGGAGAGAAGGTGGACATGGAGGGCAGGTCCTGGAAAAGGAGGACGCCTGCCCAGCAAACTAGCAAAGGTCATGAGGAAACACTGGGAGACCTGGGCAGAGTCACACTCTCTCAGCCTCCAGGCAATGGCAAACCTCCTCTGAACCAAACCTTGCCAAGGAGACCGCAGGATAGGGAGACCCACAGGCAAAACCTTGGGGGACCCAGCCACCGCCCCCAGCCCACAACCGTCCCCCGTCACCGCCTGCCCTCCCTCCCTCCCTCCCTCCCTTCCTTCTCTCACCGCCCTCCGCCCGGCAACCTCTCCGTCCGAGCGCCGCCACTGCAATGACAACAAGCGCGAGAGGCCGGAGGAGATAGAATACAGTAAATCCAAGCCCGACCTATCCGCGGCTTCCCATTGGTGGAGGCGAGAGAGGAGCCGAGCGCTGATTGGCGGATATTCCGATCCCTGATTTGCATATCAGACTCGCGGCCTCCATGTTAGGGCTCCGGTGCGGGAGGCCCGGGAGGGGCGGGGCCTCACTGCGGAGGGTCCGGGAGAGGGAGGCACGTCCTCATTTTTCCGGACGCCTCCTCCATTTCGGTTTCCCAGGGATTTCCAAAAAGGCCTGGATTTACAATTTATATTGTTTCTAGCAATTATTGGGTCCTCCATTTTTCCCTTGGCTGTCCTACATTTTGGTCTGCCTTGTTGTCCTCCTTTGCGGTTGTATGAATGATGTCTGGCCAGAGCTCCTCCTTTTCCCAGGACGTGTCCTACATTTCTCCCTGCCCTGCTCTGCAGGAGGGATTCCAAAATGTCCTCCATTCTGAGCAATCATGAATTTACCCTTTTTGTTTATATATATTAAGAGTTTCTAGCTTCGATTTTTTGTTATGCCCTACATTGAGCATGGATTTACCATTTATATTAAGTGTTTCTAGCTATTATTGGGTCGTGTCCTCCATTTTCCCCCCTTGGGTGTCCTACATTTTGGGCTGCCTTGTCCTCCTTTGCAGTTGTATGACATCCACAATGTATGCTGCTGGCAGGTCCATTTTATTTTATTTTATTCTGTTTTATGTATAGCGTTGTGTAAATCTAATGATAATCATCATCATCATCATCATCATCTGGTCACCTTGGAGAGTGACCCCTGGAGGGTGACCAGAGCTCCTCCTCCTTTTCCCGGACACGTCCTTTATTTGAGGCTTCTGCCCTTTTGGAGGGATTCTGAGCATGACTCTTAAGCATCATGATGGAGAGGAAGGGAATGGGGTCCCTCTCTTGGGATGCTGCTTGCTAAATGCTAAGCCTCCTCCTGAGGTTGATTATTATCAGCCCCAAGGGCAGGGGGAGCATGACCCCTTTCCACATTCAATTTCCTGGATTGTTATGCTCTTTCCCTTCCCAGCTCCAGGTGTCTATACAGCAACTGCCTCTCCTGGGAGCTGCAGCAGGCAAGCATACAAAACAACAGCAGCAACAACCGTCACAACAATGATGATGGCGACGGCGATGGCAGTAATAATAATCATAACCATCTTTCTCTGAAGATGTCAGCCACAGAAACAAATTTAACATATTATCTGCTGAAGTGAACAAAAGCTCATGTTGTAATAAACCTTGTTCATTTTTTTACTTTTTAAGTTGCCCTCTTTTTAAGATTTACAACCCAGCTGTTTTGTGAGTTTAGAATTTGTGTTACGCACTAGATGACTAATCTTCAAGTTCCTCCTAACAAACATGTTAAGTTGGAGAAGCTTGCGGTAGATATCTGAGGATGCAGCATCCCACCCAAGAAAAAGGGTCAGGAGTGACTCTCATGTTGATTTGCAAGATGATATAAAATACGTTCCACGACATGGCTTTGAAATGCCCAGAACTTTTACCATACATTATATATGTGAATAAAATAATGTTTTGTGTGAAATAAAAGTAGTCATAGCATTTTTGTGTCTGTTATTATGTCAATACAAATTATACTCATGTTATAGGGAGAAGCAGATAAATATACTTATTTGAATAAACACATTAAAGTCCTTTTAAGGAAATTATTTCAACTCTTTCCTAAATATCACTTTGTTTTGTAGAGCAGAAACATGCATTTACTATTACCACTAAAATTTGTCTCATCCCCTGAGATTTCATGTCATTATTGCCCAACTAAATGAGAACAAGAAGCCTAGATTTCCCCCTGTACAAGCCAGTGAAATACCTCTGAACACATAGTCTTTCCTTTTCCATCCAGTAAGTGGGAAAGAGTTTGACAGATACCACACAGTGCTGAAAAGATGAATGAATCTTAAGAGCATATCAAGCTTGGATTCTCACTAGAAGCAAAGATGGCTAAACTGAGGCAGTTGTACTTTGGACATTAACTCAATGGAAGAGGCAAAAATGATTAGTAAAGTGGAAGGCAGTAGGAAAAGAAGGAAATCGCACTACAAGTAGATTGATTCAATCATAGAAGTCATACTCCTAAACAGGCAAGGCCAGAGCTGGGCAGTTGATGATCAGGGATATTGGAGGTCTCTCATTCATAGCATCTCCATATACTGAAGTCAACTTGATGACAAATAACAATAAAGTGGTAATCTGTCACTCTCAAGAATAACGAACGGCTACTAGTACAAAGGCATTGTCTTTTATAGCCTTGAGTTTTCAGCATGTCTGTGTCTGAAAATTAAAGATTGCCTCCAATTTGTTGGTGAGATCGAACACATTAAGCATCTGTTTTCAAAATCAGGATTAAAAAGGACAGAAGAAAATCCTTACCTTCTTCCTTAAAAAATTCCACTCCAGAGTTTGTTCCCTCTTCCACAACTGCTTTCCTTCATAATCCAGTCTCCTTCTTCTGTTTCTTAACCAAGCTGGAATCGTTTTACAGTGAGCCTTTGGTATCCACTGAGGTTTGGCTCCAAGCCCCCCGCATGGATACCAAAATGTAGATGCTCAAGTCCCATTAAATACAGTAGCATAATAAAATGGAGTCCCTTACATAAAATGGCAATATCTACCTTTCCTTTTTGGAATTGATATTTGTTTTGAATATTTTCAAGCTGGGAATGGTTGAATCTGTGCAGAGGGCCAACTGTACTTTCTTCAAGCCAGTCAGTCCATCCGTGGCCAGCCCTGCCATTACACAACTGTCATGTGGCAGATGCTGTGAGTAACAAAGCTGTGATGGGGGGGGGGGGGAGGAGTTGTATGCATCACAACCCAAAAACTAGTCTGCTGCCTTCATTCAGTCTAAAAAGTCCTGTCACCTTTGCTAAGAGTAGGATCCAACTGCCGGTTCAATCACCTTCTACATAATGGAATCCCAAAAGATAAGGGATCTCTTCAGGCACCAAAACGTTTTGGACTAGCCAGTCACCCAATCAATTCGCAAAGCAATATTTTTTCCTCTCTCTTTTTTTTTTTAAAAAACTCTGGCAATTAAAATAAAATAGCACAATAGATTGTTGCCTGGTAGATATTTTGAATTATTCTATTCTCTTGTGGAAGCTGAGATGCCAAATGTTCTTTAACTACTACTCCCAAGTTTTAGGAAGACAGTGTTCAAGGAGGAGAGGAAAAGCAACTGCATGAGGGAAGCAACTTTGTACTGGAAGAGAGAATGGAACTGAACGCCGGAAGGAAATTGAAAATTTCCTATATTGCTATGTACTGTATATGCATTATCCTACTTGTGAGTATGTATTTTCCCTGGATAATGATTAACCTTCCATTTTGAAGCCAAGCCCTCCCTTCAGTCCATCTGCCTTGGTCCAGGCCTCGGAGGTAGAGAGGAACTGCTG
>NC_056523.1:55861040-55875627 GCF_019175285.1 Sceloporus undulatus
CATTTGTAATTGATTCTTCCATTATTCTGCTTCCCATTCACATCCTAGATTTTCTTTATCATGGTGGAGAGTGCATGTCCGGAACCCTAGATCGCAGTAGCACGTGCTTTTGGCCATCTGTCCCAGGCCATGGTCAGCCTGTTGGTACCTTCACTAGACCCTAAAAGTATTTAGAAGTTATGACAGCAAAGTTCATCAGTAATTACAAGGAACAAGTCTCAACCTGGTCCTACCTCAGGACAGGTGGGAGATTTCTGTCCCAACCAGGGACCCTAGTACCATATGTGATGATGATGATGATGATGATGATGATGCAATAACATACTGTATAAAAGCAAAGGTTTTACCTCTGCTCTGCTGACTGCATATTTTCAATCTGTGAACTTGCCACCTTTTCTGTGCGCTCTGGCTATTGCATCAGATGCGGAAGCTTTTGTAGTTTCCATCCTCGCTGTACCCCACTGGTTCCTGGTGTTTCATTTTGTCTCCAGTGTTTGTTCTGGGTGCCCTGTCCTTCCCATTGCCATGTGTTTCTGCTACTTTTGGTATACTGCGGTTGCTTCATTTCCACTTGACTTGTGGGGGCTTTCACTTTGGGTGCTGGTACTGTTGCTTACTCTTGCCTCTTGATTCTTTTGCCATATAGCTAAAACACAACACATATAGTCAGGCATCTGACACCCTGAACCTGTGGCAAATAAGCCAACACCCAATTTAAATATTTCTAGTATCCTGGGTACAGGTACACAAGCAGTGGCCTAAATACCACTTAAGGACTGGCACCTGATCCTGCTAATCTTGGAAGCTAAGGAGGGTCAGCTCTAGTTAGAAACTTGGATGGGAGAACATCAATGAATACCAGGCATTGTTAAACTATACTTTAGAGGAAGGGACGGGCAAAAACTACACCGAAAATTCTTGCCTAAGAAAACTCTAATGAATCATGGAGTCACCTTAAGTCAACTGGCAGCAGAACGCACATACACAGGTACAGGTCCCAAGAACATTTCTAAAGTGATATCTACTAAGATCTGGAAAGATCAAAGATCTCTGAAGGCAAGAAAGGGGTTGTTTAGCAACTAAGCCCCATCTTTTTGCCTCACTAAAAAGGACAACTGTCATAAGGGCTACACCTGGTATGTAGAGCACAGGCTAAAAGAAGAATCAGCAGCTGTGTTTGTCAGCCATGGGCTGATTGTGCTCGGTGATAATAATAGATGTGGTGGCATCTCTCCTCAGTAGGTCAGGAAAGCGTAACAGGCTATGATACAGTTTAAGTTCCTGGACTGTCAAACTGTCACCCTGTCACCCTAAGAATTTCCACCTTACTTTTCAGCCTATTGACCTCTTAATACCATCCTCATCCCACTTCTTAACACCCCTAGTCCTGCTACATCAAAAGCTTTCCATATCTGCACTCAATAGTTCTTGTTTTTTTCCCCACTTACATGTTCTTTGAAGACCTTGGAATACTGAGTTTTTTAGTAACATAATGACTGTGGGGTTTGGCACCATAGTCATGATGATGATGATGGTGATGATTGATATTCAAGGGCCAGTCCTCTCATTCTTGCAGCAAGTCAAGCTGGGGAAATCTGTTAATTTAGAGGCCTCTTCCCGAGTCAAAATACAAACTACATTAAATGTATAGATTGCACTGAGACTTTCTTTTTTATTTGCCAGCATGCACACGGAGCTGACTGGATCAGGACAATCATGTTGTATAGGAAGAGTTTAAATATCACTTCAGCCATTCATATCCTAAATTTAACTGTCCCTAGATGGTGGCTAAGAAAAAAGAAGGTGGAGAAAGGAAAGCCCTTTCATGGAATCAGATGGTTGGGTTGTGTGTATGTGTGTGTGTGTGTTTTTAAACACAAACAGCTGTGTGATGGTTGATCATATTTGGGGAAATTTGCAGGAAAATGGCTGGAGAGAAAAGTTTAAATCCAAAACTACCAGCACACAGTGAGTCATATACTTATTACAAGTAAAAATAGAAAGCAAGTCTCAGCTGTAATGTGCCTCATATTGCACATTTAAACATAGGGTGTATTTAGCCCATCGTTCTTATTTTTCCCATTGAGCGTTGATTCTGAGACCATTCCAACTATAATTTTTTTCAGAATAAAAAAACTCACATGAAAATTCTATGCATTTTTAATGCACATTTCCCCAATATATAGCGCAATTTGCTTAACGTATATTTTTGTACAACCATTTCCCTTTATATAATGCGGGTTTGTATGTGCTGTACACATTTTCAGGAGCACTTTCTAAATATATATATACAGTACCCTTATAGTTTTTCATTGGAGTGTTCACTTGTTGCACAATTCTGATAAGTGAAAACAGGAGCATCAAAGGCTAATTTGGTTGTCATGTTGATGTCAGATGTATGATTTTTGCTAAGTTCTTATCAAACTGAGGAAGCGCACAAAATTCTCCCCCATCTCTGGTTGCAAGTTCCCCATTTCTAATGCCATTGTGTTCATGTTCCTGGATGTTTAAAAATAGAAACAAAACCTCTGCAACCCCCATGAAGTCGATCGACAGATTCAAAAGATGCCACAAGGAGAAAACTGTCCACAGATGGGAGAGATGTTATAAGCGAGTGCATTCACATCAGCTTCTTCCCATCTATAATCCAAATTCGGTTTTCACACAGCAACCGGCCTGGAATCACTAGTTTTATGGCTGTAGTTTTGTGTCACTTTCAAGAAAAGAAGGTTTTTAAAAATTTTTTTATAAGAAGTAATCTATTTTTCCTTCAGTGTTCATCTGGATATCTGAGGTTGGCCGAGAGAGCAAAAGAGAAGGAAGGTAGCGGCCAAATGAAAAGGCACTGTAGCATCTTTGTTGTCAAGGTCCAGTGCATGTGCTCTCAAATCAGAGAAATTGATACTACCCTTGCAGAAAAGTCCTGTATTCTGGCATTATGAAATAGTGTTGACATGATGAGCTTGTAAGAAGAGCTTTAAAAAAAGGAAGTGGTTTTAAGACAACAGGGAAAGGCATGAGGAAGAAGGGGTGGTAAATGCTTGGCATTTGTCACATAAAGGGGAGAAACTACAAGAGGGGATGGGGAGAGATGGGCTGAGAGGATAAAGCAGGCCCCTACCACACTGCCATGGCACCATTCTACATGTCTCCTAGTGCGGAGAGTGTGCTTCCAGAGGCAGGGCACTCCACCCACTTCACTGTCCCCCCCGGGCACTAGGAGGCCACTGTACAGCATTTTAAAAAATTATAGAGTTAAAATTACAAATTCCATTGTTACAAAACTGGCATATATAAATAAAAAGAAGTTTGTCCCAACCAGTTTCAACATGCTAATGAAGGCATCTTACAAACAGAGGTCCCTTCCTGACTTCCACTGAAGATCTGTCAATGGGATTAGCATGTCTGAGGGAAGAACTTCACAATTTTCCATCACATGCCAGTCTGGCATCCTTCCCTGAAGTTGCATTCTCCTCTTGGGTGAAATGCCAACTCCAGCTCCATCCCGGTCTTCTATCCAAGCCTTGGCTTGCTCATTGCTGGCCTGACCAGGCGCGGTGTAAATCTATGTAAATCGACTGAGATACTCCAGGTCAGAGTTTGATAATAATATGCTGCACTATGGTCTACCATTCCTGCAATATGGCTGTGCCACACCCTCCCTTTCCCACTGTTCCTCACTACCTACTTCAGAGATGTTCAAGGGGTAAAAAAATCAAGAATTTTATACCATATACATAGATATGCTAAGAAGAGGGGGGAGGAGACATAAAGGACAAGTCATTCCCTTGTGATATGTAACGGTTATTTAACATTCTGTCTGCCTCTCTGCGTTCATTAACTAGTACTTTTCGTTCTGAGAAGAACAGAGTCTCTCTTCACCTCCTCCTCCTCCCACCCCCAGTGAGTTCCCTGAAGGCGGGTCATTGCCAGTGACCAAGGAACAACGAGCTCACACCTTTCAGGCTGCAAAACCTCCACCCTCTTTGCTCACAGGGATGTGGCAAGTCATGCCTATCTGGAAATAGCCGCCAACCCGGTCAGGTTTCTCCCCCAACACACACACATATACCCTCCCTCCAAGCAAGAGGTCCTCTCAACGGGAGAAAATGAATGTGTTACATGACACATAATCCCTGTAGTGCTGTGAAAAGCCTAGGAAAAGCCTGATCCTCTTTCACCGCTACAGTCAGTTGCACTAGTGGTGACAATTCCAATTGTTGTTAGCTGCCCATGAGATAATTGTTGTTAGCTGCCTTGCGTTGGTTCCAACCATAGGACCCCGTGAATGAGACATCTCCAGGATCCCATGCGCCACTGATCTGCCAGATCCTCAAGCCCTTGCTTATAACCCTCCTGATTGGTCTATCCATCTGGTCTGTGGTCTTCTTCCTTTCTCATACCTACCTTTCCTAGAATAATTGTTTGGCTAGTGATCTGTGCCTTCTCATTATATGGCCAAGTTGGTAGTCTCAACTTGATCATTTTGCTTCAAGGAGAGCCCTGGTCTGATCTGTCAAGAAACCCAAGAATAGGACCCACTGCAATGGATCAAACACAAGGAAAAGAGATTCCACCTCAACATAGGAGGAATTCCTGACAGGAGGAGTCGTTCAACAGTGAGACACACTCCTTGGTGTTTGGGGAGTCTCCTTCTTTGGAGGTTTTTAAACAAAGGCTGGGATGGCCATTTGTCGGGAATGCTTTGATAGTAGCTTCTACAATGGCAGGGGGTTGGACTGGGGGCCCTTGAGGTCTTCCTCCAGCTCCTATGATTCTAAAACAATAAAACAAAAAATTCATAACAAAGTCCACAGGGATACTCAATGACAGGGCCTAAAGGAAGAGGTGGGAATGGGTAGCCTTCAAATGCATGACTTGGAGTTCTCATCAGCTCCAGCTCAGCATAGCCAAAGAAAAGGATGATAGGAGATGGAATCCAACAATATCTGGAGAACCCTGACACAATCTCCATACCTGCCACAGAAAAGTAAAGTTGTATCACAAATTACATCACAAAGTATAAACAAGGGACACCTGTGATATTTACTCAGCCACTTTCTGAAGAGTAAATCCAAATAACAATGTGCTCACTTTGGGTGGATATTTGAGATTTCTTTTCAAATCTGTACAAAACAGAGCATGTCTGGGGAAAGGGGGGATCAATTTCCCAGACGAAGGAAATCCTTGAAGAAATATATCAGAACAATAAATAAGAAGTAGAAAATATTAGATTGCCCCAAAGTGTGGGGGTTAACCCTCAATCCATAATTTGGTGGGCTCATGTAGTTAAATATAGCTGCAGCCTGTATATATCACGACTCATTTCCATTCACTGCCAATACTCCTAGGAAATCATGGATGCTGCTGCTGCATTTGAAATTCATAACTAACAGCCTTATAGGGCCCTGCCATACAAAACATGTGCCTAACCTTCCCACTGAAACCAATGGGACTTAATATTGCTTACTGTTGACTGGATCCATCCATAGTAATTAAGCTTGGCTCATTAAGCGCACTCTAAAGAAAAAGTCTAGCCACGTACTGGAATATCACTCAATTGCTTCTCTGACTTGTGTGTCTGATCATTATCATTTAAGAATAGCCTTAAGAAGTTCTCAAGCTTTTCAGAACTCTTGAAAGCCAAGGAATAATTGACAAGGAGGAAAATCTCACACAGAGAGAAAGAGAGAGGGGAATTCACAAGAGGTTCAATACTCACACATGGGGACTTTTTCTATGTTAAACATCTCCCAAATGCATAGACAAGAAATTTGCTCCATTTGTGGTTTGGTGCTAAAGTGCCATTTGAAAAACATGGCCAAGCATGGGCAATGAACAAGGAAAGCCTCAAAGGGAAGTGTGATTTCAAATTCTTCTCAGATACAAAGGTTATTTGTGTTGTGATCTTAGGTTAATTTTAAAGATAATCTCGTGTAAAGATTCTTCGCTATTGTAAGGTGCACCACTTGATAGAGTTAGTCTTACCATTAAGGAGACTGCGGCAAGTATGGGTGATAGCTTGCTCTCACCATAAGTTTTCAGCTTCCAAATTTCTAGCATTGCAAGTAACTTCGGCTCCATTGAGTGTTTAGAAATAGAGTTTTAAGCAGCCAAATAAAGTGGCAGGCACAGTCCCAAGAGATTATGAACACACGTAAATATGAGGTTAGGTGTGTCCTCACTCTTAGAAGTGCTAGAAATTTGGAATCTGAATGAATTTTTATTGAGGGCAGAATTTTGTCTTTGAGGTAATGTCCCTGATTGTCTCTCTCCTCTATAGCTACATCTTAATTATTTGTTTTATTGTATTTTTTCTGTCTGGGAAGGACAGAAATCATCTAAGATTTGCTGCTTCCTATGCCAAATAAACTGTTTACTTTGAATACATGCAGCTTGAGTTGGGGACAGGCGTTTGTTGCGCTGCCTCAGTAGCATCATGCTTGGGCTATTCCTACATTTGAACACACTTCCCAGAATTGTTTTGCTTAACATGAAGAGTGTCAAGAAGCTATGCTGGTGGAGAATGATGGTTTTTGTGCATTTATCCTGGGCAAAATAATGTTTGAAAACCTGAAATCCTGGACCATGCCAACCACTACCAGGTCAGGATGCACAGGGAAGCCATTGAAATCCACAAACACCTGACAATTTCAACCGGAAAGAAGAACCCTTAAAGTGAACAAATTTGGCTACCAGTCCGAGGAATAGCAAAATAGGGACGCAGCAAAGCAATGGGAAACCACTCAGAGTCAGGGGCTTCCCAGCAATAATGATCACCAATTGACAGACATTAATCCTCCTTTGCATTAGCCTCTCAGCCCTGAGGCCTGCCATCAGCACAGAACAATACACATGCAAATCACTCCTCTTCATTCCCAGGCTCACACAGTACATATACCACCAACTTTTTCCAGGCAAAGCATTTCCTGAAGATGCCAGCCACGAATGCTGGTGAAACATCAGGAAGAAAATTTTATAGAACATGGCCACATAGCCTGAAAAACCCACAAAAAACCATGGCATGCTGGCCATGAAAGCCTTGACTTCCATTGCTATGCATAAATGGGGGGGGGGGGAAAGGCACTCTTTTAACTTCCCCTGGATTACTTTTCCAGGGCATAAACCATTACATCATCTTACTGTCCTGACCAGGATTAAAATGATATGACGTCTTTTCTGCTGCTGCTCCCTGCACTGCTGTCTGCCTGTGGTCTTGGTGCCAAATCAATCCAACCAACAGGAAAGATTAATCCATGAAAATCATTAGACACAGTGCAGGCAAATGATCAGAGAGGAGCAAATGAAATGCACAAGCAAGTCCAGCAAAAAAAAAATAGGGAAGCCCTTGGGAGAAAAAATGGCCTGTCCAACAGTTTTTTTATCCCTCTTTTAACAATAAGATATTAAGTCATCCATGGCTTTGTCCTGAGCTTTCTAGAAAAACAAACAAACAAAAACCCTGACATGGTGAAAGACAGGCCAGAAGATAACTGCATCAGCAATTACATAATGTTCATAGCTGTCTTTAGTTGTAGTTTTTTCTTTTCTTCGTAAACACTATGAAGGGATCTGGTGCTATAGTCTTTCTGTATTACTCTCTGCAATTTCAGTCACCATGCACCATCAGGTGCATGCAAGTGTGTGTAAAACTATCTTTGCTTTTTCAATTTGTTAAATAGATATATTCAATAAAAATAGCGAAGGAAGGAAGGAGGAAGGAAAAGGAAAAGAAAAAGAAAAAAAGAAAGAAGGAGTATATGCATGTTGGTCTCAGTGTGACAAATATAAAACACTACATTTTGAGCTACGGATAGGAGAAGTGATCTGGATTTGGAAATCTGGGTCCTATTCCTGCTGCTTGGGCCATTCTCTTCTGTCTCAGTCCTGGACTATAAACATGATGACAATGCTACCTTACATTATTGTTTTAATGATAAATAAAATAATGTTATAAAACTATAAAGTGAGACTATGCTATAGAAATGATAATGTTAATAAATCCAGTGGTTCATAACTTCCTACTGTCAAGCTAAATCCCCCTCCCTTCCCTCCACTCCCCTCCTGAAACCATGAACAGCAGCACAAGAATCAAATTGTAGATTATCTTCAGGGTTTTACTGGGCTGTGAGCTTTCTTGCAGGCTACCCAGCAAGGGAAAGCTTTCTGAATCAGGCCCTTATCATTTAAACCATATTACAATTCAACATGAAAAATACTCGCCCCAGATGCATAGAATAAAGCATCTTGAGATGCAATAGAAGTACCCCCATTCAATAAAGATATTAACCTAAGCCTCCAAAAATGGTGGGGGAAGAATAATTACATCATTTTTGCTTTGAGTTTATGAAAAGTGTCCATTTATAAAACTAGGTGACAGCACAATTCATAAGCAGACCAGCTATTAGATCCCTTTTGATCCTTATTGCCTGGAGCTTATTTAACAACTTTTCACAAAACCCAAGTTTGACACATAGGCAGGGCTGGGGAAGGGAAGATGAGCTCAGCAGGGAGTAATTTCCCCCTCTCCTCAGCCTCCCCCAGTAGGTGCTCCTCTTTTCCCAAGCACTAGTACAATTACTGCTGACGCCTTTCTAGCTGGAAATGTTATCTCTTATTTAAGATCCTAGAACAGGTGGTGCTCTATTCATGATATAAATGTCTCTGTTCCCTCCCCTTTGGAAAGGAAACTTTTGGCAAGGAAATCACAAAGGAAGACAGAAAGAGAACTACTACAAACTAAATTACTTACATTCCACAAATTCCAGTCCATAGCAATGGTATGAACAAAGACTTGGCTCATGGCACATTAGATATACTAACATAAGAGTCTCTCAGGAATCTTCTCAGAGAGGGTATAAATACATTTTTAACCTGAGTTTTTATTATCACTCTGTACTCGCATCTAAAGAAAGAGTTACATTTCCAAAAGCTGATGTAAAAATCAAACCAGTTAGTCTTAAAAGTGCCTGCCACTTCGTTTTTTCCTCCCTTCATCCTTTATGATGCTGCATAGAACTAATGCAGCTACTTCTTTGAAAACTACAATGGACTAGATCTATAATATTATCAGCGAAAGTGCAGTGTCACTCTTGATCTGATCACATATCCTGGTGGCGGCAATGGCTAAATGCCTGTACTGCAGCCCATTCACTCGAAACCACAAGGTGCGAGTTCAAGACCAGCAAATGGGTCCAAGCTCGACTCAGGCTTGCATCCTTCTAGTCGCTAAAATGAGTACCCAGACTGTTGGGGGCAAATAAGCTCTTGCTAATTAGCTTACTGCTGTTCACCGCTAGATCTTTGGAATAGCGGATAAATAAAACAAATTATTATATTATATTATTATTATTATTATATTATTATATTGGCTTTAACTCTAAAACACTTTTGAAAAGAAAAAAGAAGGCGAAGGGAAAGATACTTTTGTGTTTCGATATATTCAGAGTTCAAAAGGAACTCACTTGAGTTCTTAAGGCAAGAGTCCTGAGTGTCAGAATAAAATGCTGCAGCTGATACTGGAAATGCCAGAAATTATCCAGGAGAACAGAAATATTGTTGGCTATCACCACCACCCCCCACCCTCCCACACACCCCCAGAACTACAGCACAAAACTACAGCCCTCCAGCAACCGCCTGACATATTGAACCCAAGTCACACTGGGTCCAGTAGAACTTATTTCCCCGTAAACATATATTGGGTTGGGTTTGTGAAGCTGTAATCTTACACCAGAGTGACCAGATGTCATAACTTCAAAGGAGGACAAGGCTCCACATAATGCAGGATAGTCAAGAAAATACAAGATATTACAAAATAAAAAAATAAAAACCCGATATAAATATACATTTATTTCATGTGCTTATTTAATGGGGAAAAAATTCCTAGAAAAGCAGCAGACAGTCTTGCCTCAGAGCTTGCAGAGCACTTTTTCTTTGAGAGGAAAAGGACAGCAAACATGTTAAGCAATGGACTGCTTGATAATCCCTCTAAAGCTAGTTTTTAAGGCTCCTCTCATGCAGAAGAGACAGGATACTGAATAGACATCATGAGCCTGGGGAAAGTCTTGTCTGCTGCCTCCAAGCTGTCTTGGATGAAACCGATTATCTAGACCCATTTCAAACCGGCTTCAGGACAGGCTTGGGGTTGAGACTGCCATGGTTGCCTTGACTGACGATCTGCGTCTGAGCATCGATAGGGGTAGTGTGACCCAGTTGGTGCTCTTAGACCTCTCAGCGGCTTTCGATAGATAGATCACGGCATCCTCCTGGACCCACTTGGGGGGATTAGGTATCAAGGCACTGCATTGCAGTGGTTCTGGTCCTACCTCTCAGGCAGGTCCCAGAGGGTGCTGCTCGGGGACAGGCTCCAAAAGAGGGAGCTTCCTTGTGGAGTCCCTCAGGGAGCTATTTTGTCCCCACTGTTGTTTAACACTATATGAAGCCACGGTGAGATCATACGGAGTTAGGTGCTGGGTGCTATCAGTTGCTGATGACACCCAATCTATTCCCCATGTCTCGTTCGTTGGCCTCGAATTCATGGCATCTCTCTCTCTCAATGAATGTCTTCGGGCGGTAATGGGCTGGATGAGGAAAAACAGATGAAGCTGAATCCGAACAAGACGGAGGTGCTCACGGTAGTGGCCCTGAAACCAAGAATTGGGTTGCAAACCACCAGTCCGGGACGGGGTCACACTCTCCTCTAGTGACTGTGTTCGCAGTCTGGGGGTGCTCCTTGACTCGTTGTTCCTGATGATAGATCAGGTGAATGCGACCGTCAGGAGCGCCTGTTATCAGCTTCGGCTGATACGCCAGCTACGCCCTTTCTGGAAGTAAGGGATCTCGAGACAGTTGTGCACGCGCTGGTAACCCACCCTACGCCTTGACTTCTGTAATGCGCTTCTACATGGGGCTACCCTTGTGCCTGGCGGCAAACTACAGCTGGTTCAAACATGGCAGCCAGGCTTGTGTCAGGAACATCCAGAAGGGACCATATCACTCCGGTTTTGAGGTCCCTCCACAGGCTGCCTATGGTTTCCGGGCCCAGTACAAGGTGTTGGTTATTACCTTTAAAGCCCTAAATGGCTAGGTCCAAGCTATCTCAGAGACCGCCTCTTCCCATACAATCCTCCCCGCGCTCTCTGGTCCTCTGGGAGGAACTTGTTGCGCCTCAAAAATCGAGGCTTGCGGTGACTCCAGGAGGGCTTTCTCTGTTGTCGCCCCAGGCTCTGGAACGACCTGCCAGATGAGATCCGTCAATTAACATCTTTGGGACAGCTTCAATGGGCAATTTTCACACGGAGGCAAGCATCATTAAAATGTGATTAAATCATGCTAATAGTGTGATCGGGGGGAAGAGTATCACACCCTCGCATGCTTCTCCCATTCATGTCCCATGCATAAACTGTAAGGACATACACTGGTTAATAACAGAAACTCCTGCTATTACCCCACAGACGCAACCATTACAGTTCACACACATGACATGAACAGGAGATGTGTGTGGGGGTTTGCTAATCTTTAACAGTGGTATAAGCATAATTTAATCACATTTAATGATGCTTGCCTCCTCCATGTGAAAGAGCCCATAGTTGTGATCAAAATAGAGGGACATTTTGGAATCCTCCTGGACCCTTAGACAGAAGGTTGAAATGTAGGACATGTCCAGGCAAAGGAGGATAATTATTATATTATTATTATTATTATTATTATTATTATTATTGTATCCCGCCTCTCCTTGTATTGAGTTTGAGGCGGGTAACAACAAACATAAAGAACAATAAAATAGAACACAACAAACCACAAGTAAAAATATAGCAAAGCATATAAAATCCAATCCTATCTCCCTCCCACCTTAAAATAGCATTAAAAACCATAATCCCAACTGAGAGTGAACATTCCGAGAGGTCAATTTGGGAATGCCTGCCGGAAGAGATCCATTCTTATTGCCTTCTTAAAGGCCTCCAAGATGTTTAAGACGGATCTCTTCCAGCAGGTCATGCCAGACTTTGGAGCAGCAACAGAAAATGTCCTCTGGGAAGTAGTTACTAGTCTAGTTTTCTCTAACTGCAGTATGTAGAGTGTGGGAAGGATTGTATGGGAGGAGGGCGTTCCTCAGGTAACGCTGACCCAAGCCATGTAGGGCTTTATAGGTAAGACAACACCTTTATGTGCCCGGAAGATGTCTGGTCACCCTGTTCTACACACACATAACTGGGAGTAGAGTGAAGCAGGGTTGCTACCTTATGAAGTCTTCCACTCAACATTGTATCAGTGCACCTCCAAAAGGCAGTTAGCCAAAAGAGGAGAGTGAATTAGATTACAACGCAGTGCTGTTGTCTCAGTAAAATGTAAACACACTGTTTGTCTCTGAACAAAGGTGTCCATTAGCCTCACCATAGCTTGCTGATGGAAGTTTGTAATACAAACATATCTGAGGGGACAGGCTGGGATACTAAGGTGGGATACAAACCGCTGCTTTGCGGCGGTCCCCCGCCGGTGCCATTTGCTCCGCGCGGGAGCCGCAGCAGCCAAACGCACGGCTCCCGCGTGGAGCAAAAAAGAAGCCCATTCCAGAGCTTCTTTCCGCGGTGCACTGATGATGTGGAATTGACAACTGAGTTGCTGCTTTTAAAGTCACAGAACTCTGAAGCTGAAAGCTGTTCCTCAGGACTCTCACTCACAGCAACTCTAATGACTAACCCTATTCACATGGTGAAAATAATCCAGGATGAACTGGGATGAACCTCTGTTGTTCACATGCATCCCGAATGCACCCAATTTAGTTGGGGGGGGGGGCTGCCAAAAAAACCAATTAATCAGAATAATCTATACTACCCCCCCCCATGTTTTTAAAAAAGATTCGCATAGTCAGCAGTGAGAATAACCAATGTGAATAGACATGAGATAACTCAGGATTTAACTCTTGTGCCTTGAACATGTTTCAAATACATTGATGCCATGGAGATTATTGCAGGACAAATAACCCCGACTGCTCCCTAACAGGATGCAGCTAGGTTGCGGGATACAGGCGGGTATATCGCTTGTAATTCACCACCGATTCCACTGGGCAATTGGCAATCCCCATCCCAGCTGCATCCAGGGTCCCAGGTGCTCTTTGGAGGCCGCTTTTCAAAGACGGAAAGTTCCCGTCCCCTGAAGCACTTCTGGGAACTGGGATGCAGCCGGAATATAATCACCTAGTGGAATCAGCAGCAAAATATGAGCAATAATACCTGCTTGCATCCCTCAACTCAGCTGTTAGGGAGCAGTCAGATTATCTGTCCATGCGATAATTTCCCATGTTTATTCAACTGCTGGCATCCCACAGGTTTCATGTTGCCCAAATGTTGCAGTATTTTTCATCAAAAGTTGGTTCCATTGAGGTCAACCAGGAAGGTCAAACAGGGTTTCAGCACTGCTTAAATCATGGTGAGGGAGAGGACAGATCCTTTTAATCAAAGAGATTAACGAAACCTGCATGCAAATCACTTCTTAACCAATCATGGCCCCTCCCACATTCTTCACGAAACAGTAGCAAAAGGGAGGTGGAACCCTCTCCCCCAATAATTCAAGCCCAGGAATGAAGCTTAAGACAGAAATCCTATGGATACTTTTGAGGAGTAAGTCACACTGAATGAGGGAGCCAGCCTTTGAAATGTTCAGATCTAGAGGGATGCCAATTCTGTATGTTTTGTTTTTAAAAAGAACTGACCAAAATCCACAAATATTACAGAAATAATGTGTCATTTAACCAATCCAGATGTGGGTCCTTCCTGAATCGTATTCCTGTTCTTGATGTGATCTTTACTCTTCTAGCAAGACAGTAGGGCAGGTCAATATTACTACTGCAAATGGGGACTTGATGCTAAGAGAGAGGATGGCTTACCAAACGGAGGCTTGATGGCCATCCATCAAGAGTGCTTTTATTGTGGGTTCCTGTATGACAGGGGCTTGGACTGGATGGCCCTTGTGGTCTCTCCCAACTCTATGATTATATGATCCTATAATTTCCCAAGCCATCTAAGAGTCAAAGACAGAGGCAGGTTTCAGACCAGGGAACTTTTTTCATTACTCATTTTCTTAGCTGTTATCCCACATTCATTCTCTAGCATAACAAAATGTATCTGAGACATGCTATTTATAATGACAGATTGCCTTGGGATGTGGAAGGCTCACTTTGCTGAATGCATTTAAGAAGAGGTTGGTCTGTCCAGGCCTGTGTAACTACATCCTGTATTGTGGATCCTACACTGAGCAGGACTGAGGGCTGCATTTTAGGGAGGATTCTTGAGAAATTTGATCTTTATGAATTCCTGTGTAAATTGACCTGATTGGCTTCTCCTGGACAGAACAGAATACAATTATCCTTTTCAAAAGTATTTTAGGAAACCAATACATTCAGAAAAGCATATATTTAAACCCTGTAGGTGTTTTTAAAAACATGTGAAGATTCATTAATGGCAGTTTAAATATTTATTTTTGAATATATTTTCTCATAAAGTAGGCATCCACAAATTCATTTTCTCTAATCCCTGTGTTACAATGCTTTCTTAAACACAGAAGCAAGAGAGTACCTAGTCTCAACACC
>NC_056523.1:55875727-55880336 GCF_019175285.1 Sceloporus undulatus
AATGTCAGCCACATATAAAGTTCAGTTGGTGTCATCTTCATTTTGGTTCACACATCAGACTATTTTTAACTCACATGAATGTCTCCCTGTTATAAATGCATAATAACATCCCATAATTATCTGAGGTTTGAAAAGTTGCTTTTGGGAATCACAACTTCCAGAATCGCCTGGCCAGCATGCCCACCAGGAGATGTAGTCAAAAAAGGCAACCATTCCAAATGCTGATTTACAATTTTACCAGCACTCTTTGGCAAAGAAGGCTTTGTAAAACTACAAAATCCCATGATCCCATAGGATGGAGCTACAGCACTTATAGTGTTGTCAAACGGCATTACTTCTAAAGTATAGATGCACCCTTAGTATCCAGACCCGGGGTAAACAGAAGGCATGCTTGAGCAAATGTTGGAGGCCATTGTAGCTGGCACACATGTTTCCCCATGTTTACCATTCTAGGGCCCAGAGCTGAAAGGAAAGCACTGGCAAAAGTTCCAGTTGTGGTTGCTGCTTCTGAATACAACACACATGCCACAGATGTCTTCAACTAATTATTATGTATTAAAATTTCCTGGAATGATCTTATATAAACAGAACTACTTAATAATGTTTTTCTTGGTGGCTAGTGCAGTCATATAGTCCCACAATTCTGCTGGCTTCTAACAAACAGTTCCTACTAATTTCTAGCTATAACTTGAAAGATCCCCCTTAAAACTGAAAACTAACATCATGGGCTTCTCAAACTGAGACTTTCTGGGCTTGGGTCTTATAAAGTGGTGGCCGCATATAACAGTTGCCACCACCGCTTTTTGGCATTCTAGTGTTTTCAGGGATTCCTGGGAGGGAGGCTGGTTGAACAGCCATTGAGCTAATCCTGATTGGTTGCATCTGAAATCCTCTAAATGGCCTTCCAAATGGGTGGATGAAGCTTGAGTTGCCAGACTGAAAAACAGAGATATCTCCTGTACTTTTAATGATTGTGTAGAAGAGGGAATTTCAGCAGCCATTATTTGTCATACAACCAAGTAACAGGCAACATCTGTTGAAATTTCCTCTTCTACATAATCATTAAAAGTACAGGAGTGTCTTTGATTTTCAGCCTGGCAACCCTAATGGATATGCGGGCCCTGCTTTCCTCAAAACCTGGATTGGGCCCCAAGTTACACAACCAAAGTTGTAACAGAAAGTAATTGAGATTGGCATTATATTTTAAGGAAGATATAAAGGAAGGTGGGTGAATGCTGGGGCCACTCATTTATCCTCCATGGTTGGAATGCTTGCAACACCCACCAAAGGAAGATCCTGCCTACCTCTAATACTGAATGGTTGAGTTACCCCAGGGCCCACTGAAAAGATGTGAGAGCCTCTGTGACTAAGACCAGCATGCCAAGGGAAGAGATGGTGGCTCACAGACACACCATATCACTCACAGGTGCAAATGGACTCTCCAAAGAATTCTGGGACATCCAAGGAAGGATCAGCTGACATGAAGCTGATCCTTTGGTACTTAATGGCTTAAAAAAAGATTCCTATCACAGGATGCACAGAAATGGCTGAACAAGAGCAATGTGTAAATTACAAACACTTTCAGACTTCAAGAGAGTGGTTGTTGTATGAAAGGAAGGAAATGTGTGGTATTCTCTTATAATATACTCCTTGCTCTGCCTTCTTGTCTTCCTAAAATAGTTTGTAGTGTGATATGAAGGTTGCTCATGTATAGTCATGTGATGAGGCTCTTAGGACCTGACTTCTGAAAAGAAACGAGAGCTAATGTGAAAATTACATGCATCTTATCTGTTCACATTATACAGAGTGATATAGACCAATACAGTACATGGATAAGGATCTTAGTTAGACCGCCACAAGTTGATGCATTGACTGAACAGTGTTGATGCAGCACTTTTAGAAAAGGCAATATGCATATTCTAGGCTTGCATCAATAGAGTTATGGTGTCTAGAATCGCGGGATGGATTTAGTAATCTGTCCACCACTCTATTCTGCTTTGCTCAACCTCACCTGATATATTGTAATTGCAGTTCGGCCATCAGATTTCAAAAAGGATGCTGAGAAGCTGGCTGAATACTACAGAGGAATGCGATAAAAATTGTGAGGGTCTGGAACCCCTGCCGCCTTGCTGAGGATGGTGACTTGAAGGAGCGTGTGGGTAGTTTAGCCTGAAGTAAGCGATGTTAGAGGTGATATGATACAAGTAAACGGTGTCCCCTGTGACTCGGTTGTCAAGTCATGGCTGACTGTACGGGACAGTGCTATTCCATTACTTACGCTGTTTGAAGATCCTGCGTTGTCAAAGACAACTCTGTGATCATGTGGACAGCAGGACTACACAGTAACGCTGTTTACCTTCCCATCCAAAGTGGCCACCTATTTATTGTTAGTTGCACTTTTATGCTTTTTGATACTGCTAGGTGGCATTAAACTGGGACACTTGTGGATCTCAATTTGTTCTGACCTGCCAATCTTGACATTCGCAGAGTCACTATTCTAACCTCTGAGCCTATCACGCCTCTTGATGCTATGATCGCGCCCTTTTGTCCCTCGTTTTAACAATATTTGAAGGATCTTCCTCTTAAGAATGTTGGCCAGTGTTTTTTGCTGCTCTTTGAGACTCGGCCTGGAGTTTAGTAGTTAGTCATGGATGCAATAACTACCGGACAAGCGGGATTCCCTCTGTGGACATTAGGAGGAACATCCTGACCCTAAGAGCTGTTCGACTCGTTTGGTAACACACTTCCTCCGAATGTGGTGGCTGTTCCCTTATTTGGAAGTCTTTAAACACCTGCTGGGTGGTCATCTGTCAGATGTGCTTTGTATCTGTCAGGGGGTTGGCCTGGATTGCCTTGTGTCTCTTCCAACTCTGTGATCTATGGATTCTGATGATATCGGCCAGAAGTCTCTGGAATGCTGTTCTCAGACCCTGTCGTTTCCTATCCATCTTAATGAGACCTTTGGGTGAGAGGATTGATTAAAGAACTGGACCCAACAGGGAGCAGAGGTATTTTCAACAACAGTTGTCCTCTCTTCGATGGGAGTCACCTTTTTTAGGAAATGTGCTCAGTGAATTTGCTGTTCCTCCTTGCTTGAAACGATTCTTTGTCATGTGGGTAAAGGACTTTTACTTTAAGCTTGGTATCAGTTATTTGTGTGTCTTATGGAATTGTTCCTAATTCACCCTTCTGTACAAACCTTTGTTTTAAGACGTGAAATGGTTTAGTTTTTCATCATGTTGCTTGTTTTCCACTAGGGTCGCTTCATCAGGTTTTTGTAGGCAAGGACTATCAGATGGTGGTTTGCCATGCCTTCCTCTAATATAGCCTATCGCACTCTGTATTCTTTGATGGTCTTCCATCCAAGTACTAACACGGCTGACCCTGCAAATATCTTTCATAATCAAACATTGATCTGGTGCTTATACCTGACCATTAAACGATGCTACTCTTAAAAAACAAAACAACAGAGAAGCACGAGATACTGGTCCCAAAAGGGCCTTGCCCATCAGAATTTGATATTTTTCAGTTTGAAAATTGATTTGTAGTGCTACAATCTTATTGTGGTTGTGGGCATTTCATATGCCACCTGTTTCCAACCTGGAACCTTTTTAGAGCCCTTCTGCAAGCAATCAGAGCTATCTCCTAACTCTAAACAAATTACCATAATTGCTTTCACTTTTAATCAGTCTCTAGATTCACGCTCAGTCTATTACCATCATCTATGTTGGTTTTTAATGGTTTTATGCGGTATTGTTGGTAATCTTTTAATTTCTCATTTAAAAACAATATCCTCCCCTACGACACCCCACACTGTGTGAAAGTGCTCTAATCCTGATAAACAAGCAAGAGACACGGTTAAACGGAAATCGGTAAAACACTATTTGTGTGTTATATATTTTCTGCCCGTCAATTGTAATTAAAAAGTTGTTCTACTTAAAAAAAAAACAACAATTTTGCGTGAAAGCTCTATTATCAGTGTGCAGCATTTCATTTGATGAATATGGCTTTAATTCATTAGCAAAAGTAACTAATTTATTATATCAAAACGGCGTTCCCACTGAACCACCATGCGTTTCCAGATCAAAAGGTTCTTAATATACTTACAGCAAAAGAGGAGCAAATTAGCTGATCCACCTTCCCAATTCCCTCTACCCTTTTTCTGACTTTAGATTCTTTTAAAGTTCTCTAAGGTTTTCTTCCATCGATTGTTTTTATTCTTCTTGTTTGTTTTCTTTTCTTTTATAGAATGGCTTATTGTTTCTTTCTTTTGGATAAGGGTTGGAGGGGATGCTAGACAAACAGCGGATATACACCACTAAACCATTTTTCAGAGTAAATGTGATTTTGAAAACGTTTTTTCTGGGTTCTTAGAAAACAAGAGTTTTATGGATTATAACAATGGAATGTACTTACGATCACACACAACATTGTTCCGCTTGGAACAACTTATTTATTGCAAGAATGAAGGGCAACGCTTTTGGTTAAGGGAAATGGGGAGAAAATGGTGCGTTAAATAATTTTGTTTGGTAGACTTGACACATATTGGGAAAAGCCCTTGTTTTTCACTATCATTGAGGATGGTCGGGTGGTAGGAAAGCTCAACAGA
>NC_056523.1:55880361-55883360 GCF_019175285.1 Sceloporus undulatus
AACCACCGAGAGAAGCCGCCCGGCAAAAGGGGGTGCAGTCCGGCGACTAGTGACCTGACTGAAAAAATATATAAGACTGGTTTGGCAGCATTCATTCTTGACAAACCCATGCTGGCTCCTACTGATAACTGCATTGTCATCAAGATACTTGCAGACAGACTCCTGTATAATCTGTTCTAATATTTTTCTGGTATTGAGGTTGGCCTGACCAGTCAGTAGTTTTCTGGATCTTCTTTTTTGCCTTTTTTTGAAGAGAAGGACAGCATTTGCCATTCTCTAGTTCATTAGCACCTCACCTGTTCTCCAATAGTTCTCAAAAATGATGTACCCAGAGAGTACATTAGTAAGTTCCTTCAGTAATCTGGATGCAATTCATCTGGCCCTGCAGATCTGAACTGGTTTGTGTTAACTAGGTGATTAACTCCCTATCAATCTTGATTTGAAATCCAGATTCTTTGCCAAAGTGTCTGCAGCTGCATGGAAGCATACAGTTCTCTTTTTGGGAGAAAACATCAGCTCAGAGATCTTTAAAAACAATGTATATTAGTAAAACAACAATAATTATAACCAACAGCAACTTAAATAAGACAGTAGTAGTCTATATCCATTAATCCTGCACAAAAGCTGTGTACTGTTATGTAGAAAACCTAGGGGAAATTTTGTCCCTTATGTAGACTTATACCTCTTAGATCTCAGTGCATGCATCAGCCCTAAACAAACAGATGGTCAGTGCTCTGCCTTTCTTTGAAAAGAAGCCTTGATTCTGTTTCCCCAAATTGCTGATATTACTGCCAGTAGACTCTACCATTCTGGCTGAGGGCAGCACATGATTGCAAATTAGTGAGAGAAACTTCATGTCACCCAAATGTGCCTAACTGAATATAATGTTTTCTTTGGTAACCATGTTTCTGGATTGAATTTTTACATGTTAGTTTTTACATATAATAATAATAAGGAGCACTGATACTGTATAGTATTTTTCAAGTGTTTAAAAGGGCTTCACATGCTTGATCTTAGAGATTCTTGCCCCAGGATGAGGACTTGAAGCTGAGTGAGTGATGAGTTCCCTAAGGTCACACGAGGTACTTCCAGAGAAGGTTTTCATTGTGCAATGCTCTGTGCATTCAGCAAAGGGAAAGCCAGTGTGGTGTAGTGGTTTGAGTATTGGACTACGACTCTGGAAACCAGGGTTCAGTTCCCAGCTCAGCCATGAAACCCACTGGGTGACCTTGGGTGAGTCACACTTTCTCAGCCTCAGAGGATTGGCAATAGCAAATCCCCTCTGAAGAAACTTGCCATGATAGAGTTATCATAAGTAGGAAACTATCTGAAGGCACACAACAACAACTGGATAATGCTACTGACTTCCAATCATATTTCTCTCCTGAATTTTCCCTCCACTGCTACCATAAGTCCCATCTTTTTTGTGCCCCCACATCTGTTGAAGAAGAAAAACTGAAATCACTGCACAAAGAATTCAGAGTCTTCTTAATGCTGACCTTGCATGCAGTAAATCACTGACCATGATTCACAACTAACTTTCCTGTCACAAAAAAATTAGTGATGACTCATTTATTAGTCCCAACTGTTCAGTTTTCCACTTTTTATCCACACACGCTACATACTTTTAAGTTGGTGGATATAGTTTGTTTCCTAAGGGAGTTGTTTAACAGAAAGAATTAGATACTGAAAGTATAAAATGTGGTAAAAACACAAAAATATGCATGCTACTTGGTTTGCTTTAAAACTGCAGAAAAGACTGTGGATGTTTTGAGATGTATTTAATGTACCCAAACAGTGATCCAATTTCTTGTCTTCAGTACATTTTTAACTATAAACTAAAAAATATTAAAGTCTCAGTTTTTGTTTTTAGCTGTAAGCCAACAAAAGCTGAAGGCACAAAATCCTATCTGATCTTAGAAGCTAAGCAGTGTCAGTACTGGTTAGTACTTGGATAGGAGGCTGCAAATGAATGCCAGATACTGTAAGCCATATTTCAGTGTAAGGAGTAGGCAAAATCATCTGAGGATCCCTTGCCCAATCAAACCCTATGAAATTCTATACACATTTTGTTTATCCCAATGTATTTTCTGACATCTCCTGGTACAGCATGAGGAGCTGGTATAAAAAGTCTCTGATCATACTGGGAGATGTCAGAAAATATGTTGGGATAAACAAAACATGTATGGATCTCCAAAATAAAATTAGAAAAAATAGGAATAAAAACTGGGACTTTCTGGTCTTTTTAATCAGTTTATATGAGCTAGAACTGCTGAGGAAAGAGGCAAGTAATACAAGCAAATTCTGGCATGAATTCCGAAAGTTACATAATCTCAACAGTGTCATCTGCTCTGCAGTCCCAGTCTTGAGGAAAAGACAAGCTATAAATAAATAGAAGTGTTTAATAGTGAAATATGCTGCCTCAGAGTGTGGCGGAGTCCAGTGGCATCACTGGGAGGGGCACAGAGCATGACACCCCAGGAGAGGGGTGACACCTGGTTGGGCCCTTCTTCCCCTTCGGGGCAGGAGGGATGATGAGCACCCTTTCTAGCTGTTCCAGGTGTCACCATGCTTTCTCTCTGGGGCGGAAACCTACTGACAGAACAGCAGGAGGGATGAATGGGTGCGCTTCCGGGTACCACCATTTGCACTGGGTGACACCCTAGCTGTTGACACCACTGGTGGAGTCTCCTTGAATGGAGATTTTTAAGCAAAGGCTGGATGGTCATTTGTCCAGAATGCTTTGATTGTGTATTCCTGTATTGCAGGGGACTGAACTGGATGGCACTGGTGGTCTCTTCCAACTCTTTAATTCTGTTATTCTGCCATTGTACTGGATCAGTTTGAGTCTGTCAGTACCGAGGATGTGGACAAGATCCTTGGAAGTGTTAGGAAGACAACTTGCTCTCTCGATCCCTGTCCCTCATGGCTAGCGGCACAGGGGGGACCGGCAGTAACTTAACTGTTACGCCGGATTATCAATACATCCTTGAGGGAAG
>NC_056523.1:55883460-55887495 GCF_019175285.1 Sceloporus undulatus
CCTGCCCGTCTCTCCCTCTCACATAAACAACATCAACCGCTTTCAGTCTCCTATACACAGATACACAAACAAACTCTCCACTGTCACTACATGCACATATAGGTACACAAACGCACACAAATGCAGCCTTTGTCTCCGTCTGCAACCTGGTCCCTCAGGGATCCTGTAGCAACCAAGCACAATCCCTGGGCAGCCATATCTTTCCATTGGGGGACCCATACCCATAAAAACAGGAATATGCATAAGGGACAAGCTTTCCAGCTCATGAATAGGGGACATCATTTCCAGTATGGGATGCCTGGCCACTGTAATATTAGCCCTATCCGTTTATTTAGAAAACATGAATTGAATCAGCACATGAATTGGGGAGTGCACTAGAAAGGACTCCCCATCATGTCCAGTTCTGGTGCTTTCCTCCTGTGGAGAGTGATGTGTCAGTGCCCTCTGAGACTCTTGATCCTCTCTCCTTGCCCAAAGAATTGTAAAATATATTTTGTAAAAATATATTTATTAAACACACATATTTTATAAAATAAAGCTACATATAAGGGAAGACATAGCTAATATACATCACATAAAACAAAATACACACAAAACAAAAAAGGAGGGAGTTGGACATTTTACTTTCCAGTCATTGGTTATAGTTGGCTTGGCTACTTCTTCTACTTCCTCTATTTATCTTGCATCTATTGAGTTATTTCAGAAATTACTGCAACTCCTACTTATAAATTCATTCTATATTGCTTAGTTATTTATCAAATGATAATGCAAATCCCCCTTATTATTTCTAATATCATCCACTAGCCACTAGTTCTTACAAGATTTAAAGTCTTACTCAGGTACAGAGCAGATGGAGGGGAAAAGCCACCTTACCTCCAGTGTTTCCTGTTTCATGAGAACCTGCAGACTACACTGCTGGCTCCCACAACAGGCAATCCGCACCATCCCCTTCTTCTGTAAGGACTGATTGGTCAAAACAGGGCATTTGCGGGCACAAGCTGTGCCGCACCATTGTTTTTTTCTGCTCTGCCCCAAACAAATGCACACATGTGCACAGACACACCACCAATGGCCACCAATTGCCTCCTTTATCCTGCCCAGTTGTCAGCCCATTTGATACCCTATGCAACTGGCAGTGCAACTGACCACTTGATTGCACAAGCAATCAGTCGCCTGTACGGCACATCGGTGCATCCAGTGACACACTGGCACAGCACAATCTTCTTCTTCTTCTTCTTCTTGCTGCTGTGTGCCTCCAACTCATTTCTGACTTATGGCAATCCTAAGGCTAACCTATCATAAGGTTTTACTGGCACATTTCTTCAGAGAGGGTTTGCCATTGCCATCCTCTGAGGCTGAGAGAAGCTTTCTTTTTTCAATAGAAAAAAGTGTGACTCGCCCAAAGTCACCCCCAGTGGGCTTTCATGGCTGAGCCGGGATTCAAATTGTCCTAGCCCAATGCTCAAACTACCACACCACAGTGGCTCCTAATAATATACAATTTTGCCCAACCAATCTCCTTCTAAAAGAACAAGGAAAAGAGAGAAAGAGAGAGATAGAAATACAATTATATATAATAGTTTTAAACACTATGATCATACACCAACTTATTTGCAAATTATTATAGCCATTAGCTTTCTCTTCCCTCTCACCCTCTCAAAAGTCTGATTGGCCAAGGCAACCAGAAAAAAAGGCAAAGGAAAAAGAGAAAAGGGAAGCATTCAAAGGGACACTCTCTCAGCAGAGAGAAAAGCGAGACCAGTGAGACCTGTTCGACTCTCTTCTAGGATGCAAAACTGAGAAAAGAATTCTAATTGGGCAATACCTGCTGAGAGGAGAGAGAGAAGCATCCTAATTGGATGTTGTCAGTATGAGGGCAGGTGGATTCCAAGGCTGAAAAGGAGAGGAGAAAAGGAGCAGCCAGCAAACTGCAGTACCTGTGACTCAGAGAAGAGAAAGGTAGGCAATGTGCCAGAGAAAGGGGCCTACAATGGGTAAGGGGCAAGGTGACTGGATGTCATATAACCACAAAAAGGACAAGGCATTGCAAACTGTAAGACCTTCAAGTAAGAACAGAGGACATGATCAAAGAAAAGCGAAAAACACTTAATAGAAATACAAATTCATGCTTTTTAGTCATGCGCAGAATAGAGGATGTTTTGGAATTCCTTCTAGGTGGAAGGTGGAAATGTAGGACATTACTGGGGGGAAAGGAAGATGTCCGGTCACTCTGGTCAGGGGCTAAAGGAGAAAGCAAGGGGAAAGGGAAGATCAGGACCTTTGTGTATACTGTATTTAGATGGTGAATTTATTTGCCTTCTGTGAAATCTGAAGCATGTTCAGAGGAGGGCAACCAAATGGTGAAGAGACTGGAAACCATACCCTCTGAGGAAAGACTTAGGGAGGTGGGCATGTTTAGCCTGGAGAAGAGAAGGTTAAGAGGTGATATGATAGCCCTGTCTAAGTATTTGAAGGGATGTCATATCAAGGAAGGAACAAGCTTGTTTTCTGCTGCTCCAGAGAATAGGACCAAGAGCAATGAATGCAAGCTACAGAAAAAGAGATTCCACCTCAACATTAGGAGGAACATCCTGACAGTAAGGGCTGTTTGACAGTGGAACATGTTGCCTCAGAGAGTGATAGAGTCTCCTTCTTTGGAGGTTTTTAAACAGAGGCTGGACAACCGTCTATTGGGGGTACTTTGTGCATGGCAGGGGGTTGGACTGGATGGTTCTTGAGGTCTCTTCCAACTCTATGGATATTGTGCTGTAATAGAAGACTGGAGGTTCAAAGGAGAAGCTTTACATTTTGGAGTCATGTTCTGCCTTTTACTATGATTCTTGTGCAACTTACTTGTCTTACAGGCTCATAACATCTTTTGGTGATCTCATATTTACTGTTCCATTTGCTGACAAGAGATGTCAGTGGGAGAAGAATTTTAAAATAAGCTGAGTGAAATTTGTCAACATTTGTAGATATTTTCATTTTAATGAAGTGATGATAGACAAGAAAAGAACACTCCATATACTGAGGGATTGAAGTACCATATATACTTGACTATACGTCAATCTCATGTACAAGTCAAGGGCAGGTTTGGGGGCCAAAATTATGGATTATGAAAACATAGGGGCCTGTAACAAAAGGTGTAAAAGAGGAAGCAAAGGAAAAGAACTTACAAAGTTCCCTCAGGCATCACTGTGCTCACATAAAAAGCTGGATGGATGAGATTGCAGAGTGCGGTCAGGATCATAGGACAGATTACACTCTTGCCAGGGGATAGTTCCTTTTTTGATAAAGAGTTAAAGTACAGTGCGTAGGTTGACCCGTGGATAAGTTGACTCAGGTTTTTGGGGTCAATTTTTAATGAAAATTTCTAGACTTATAATACTGTAACAGTATACATTGCTAATGAATCCACTGTAATTTTTCTTCTAAAATTGTAAAATCTTAATATACTAGTTTCATATTTATGACAGCTAATATGCACAATTACTTTCCCCAGCTGATAAAAAGAAATGACACTTGACACAAAGTACAGTGCAAATTAGGGCCCTGAAATGAACATTCTGTCCTGGGATCCCCTCAGTATTTTCAAAAACTAGGCTCAGTCTCAGACCCAATATAGCTAAAACTGAGCACTTCTATGTCTCTCTGTTTTTTATAGGAGAGAAGTTAAGCACATAACACAAGTACAGTACTTAACACCTGCATTAAAACCAAAAAGTTTCTCAAGCTCATAACTCTTTGTTGCTCATAACTCTTTTTTTGCTCAGTTTGCTCACAAGAGGTAACTCAGAACACTTTAATTACATATAACCAATTACAAAGTGGAAAATCTATCCTGAATTTCATTGCCTATTTTGGTATACTTATTTAAGAAATGAACTACAGCCACCCCTCCAAGTCTGTGGACTTGAGATCCATGGACTTGGAAATCCATAGAGGGGCGACTGCCATTAACATGAATGGGGGGTGCACCCATGGCACCCCGCACATACACGCAGCCCATTCAAGTCTATGGGGCTTGAATATGCA
>NC_056523.1:55887595-55890191 GCF_019175285.1 Sceloporus undulatus
GACAACAAAAATAATGACCATGGAGGAACTACATAAATTCAGTCTAGAAAATGAGGAATCCTGTACTTTTGATCAAACACTGATCAGTCAAGTAGTAAGTTAAGAAATAAGAAAAAGACTAGGAATGGGAAAGGCAGCTATGAAAGAACTCAACAAGATCCTCAAGAGTAAAGATATATACAACTGAGCACTAAAGTAAGAATCGTCCAAGCCATGGTATTGCCCAACATGTGAGAGCTGGACACTAAAGAAAGCGGATCAAAACAAAATCAACTCATTTGAGATGTGGTGCTGGAGAAGAGTGAGGGGATACCATGGATAGGCAAAAAGACAAATGGGTCCTTGAACGCATAAATCCTGAACTCTCCCTCAGTCCCTGGAAGCCAAGACATCTAAACTGAGGTTGTAATTTGGCTACCTCATGAAAAGGATTGATTAGAAAAGAGAATTATGCTAGGAAAGGTGGAGTGTAGCAGAAAGAGAAAGACCACATGCTAGATGGACAGACCCAATCAGAGAGGTCATGGCCCTGAGTTTGCAGAACCTGAGCAGGGCAGGGGAGGATAGGGAGCCTTGGAGATGTCTCATCTATGGGTCTCCATGAGTCAAGATCCACTGGAGGGCAGTTAACAGCAACAACAATCATACAACAGCCAGTGATATTATTGATTGCCTTATTGCCAGAGTGTTTGGCCACTAACAAAACTCTTGGTGATAACACAGTGTAATATAATTGTTGCTGACAGTACTTTCCCACTCCCCAAGGGTGTTTCCTGTTCATGTATAAGTGAATCACTAAAATTATACGTTGTGCATCGGACAGAGTGAGGTCCATGAAAACTCATTCTGTAATAAATATGTAAAATTGCCACATCATTCTTTGTTGTTTAGCATAGGACTGCTTAAACACACTCACTTCAAAAGAGTTCTTATTTGAATATTGCTTTAGCTATAAACTTATTACATCACCTTGCCCAAGCTCCAGTAATGTGTATTAATATTATACTTTAATAATAGCAAAAGCCATATAATTTAGGACAGTAATTCTCAGGCTGTTTGATGTGGAGTGCCTAATTTATTACATAACCTTGCTTAAGCTCCAGTAATGTGCATTAATATTAATAATACTAATAATACTACTAATAATAATTTTTATTTATATTTCCTGCTTCTCCCTACGGATTGAGGCGGGATTACACTTTAATAATAGCAAAAACCATATAATTTAGGACAGTGTTTCTCAAGCTGTCTGATGTGGGGGGCCTAACTTTTTACATGACCTTGCCAAAGCTCCAGTAATGTGTAATAATAATAATAATAATAATAATAATAATAATAATGTTTATTTATATTTCCTGCCTCTCCCTACAGATTGAGGCAGGATTACACTTTAATAAGAGCAAAGCCATATAATTTAGGACAGTGCTTCTCAGGCTGTCTGATGGGAAAAAAAATTCCCCAGTGTGCCAAGGAATGACACCATATTTGTGCCCATTGGTACAATCCCTTCCCCCCCCTTTTTGTCTTTCCTGGAAACTCATGAAGGATAAACAGCAAGTCGATTGGGGACCAACATCAGTTCAGGGATCACCCGTTTGAATAGTACAGGTTGAGGACATGCTTTGCACACAATTGAAAGGATGGCCATCAGTAGGAGTGAATCTCACTGTTTGAGCAGATAGCATCTAATTGCCAACATCCTCACAAACCAACAAGGGAATACAAGACTCCCTGCAAGGGAAGAAATTAGGTAGGAAATAATATACAACTGGCTTCATCCAGGATTGGCTGGTGTAAAGCAGGGTGGTTTAAACCAAATGACTTTAAAAATCAACAACACTCCTGTCTATTTTTTAAAAATCGGTTATTCGTTTTTTGAAAAAATGTCTGGCTATTATTACTTTTTTCTAGCCTTCTTACTGGAATAACAATCAGTTTGAATTTAAAGATTTTAATTTAACAGTTTCTTGGCAGTTGTTCATTGTTAGACCAGTCTCCAGTGTTGCTTCTTTATAATCACTTTATTTTATAGTGCAAGAAATGCCATTCAGAAACAAATCCTTCAATTAACATAAGTTCAGCCAAACAACTTGCTTTAAAATAGCACTTTTTAAAGAACAATGATTACTTAAGCTGGTGGCCATAACATCTGAACTGCATTCTGCTGAGATAATGTATGCAGAATACAGTATACAAATGGTATATATGTTTTAGTCCTATTAATGGTATCTAAGTGCACTGACAAAATTATAAAGCTCACACACTCACATTGATCCTAACATATTCCTGCATATGCTGCAAGATATTCCTGCATATCACAGCAATCCGATGTATTCTTTTAAAGAATGGCAGATGTAATAGCAAATGCTCTTTGTTTTAAAGTGGGAGAAGGAATCACACTGCCCTCCAGATGTTGGACTGCAGCTCCCGGCATTCCTCTCCATTTGCTGGCCTAAGTTTGTTAGGGCTTGTAGATGGACTATGTCTTGAAGTGAAGTCAAAGGCTTTCATGGACGGCATCCATAGCCTTTTGTGGGTTTTTTTGGGCTATGTGGCCATGTTCTAGAAGAGTTTATTCCTGATGTTTCACCAGAAT
>NC_056523.1:55890216-55893515 GCF_019175285.1 Sceloporus undulatus
TCAGCTGGCACGCATTATCACTTCCACCCACCCTCTGACCACATCTCTCCTGTGTTGGCATCCCTTCACTGGCTCACCTTCCTTTCCGCATTCAGTATAAGCTCCTGCTGTCAACATTCAAAGCCCTCCATGGACTGCCCCTCCTTACTATCAGACCTTCTTTCTCCTCACCTTCCCACCAGTGCCCTCGTTCGTCTGGTAGTCAAGGGTTCCTGTTCTCAGCCCAGGATTTCTCTGCCCCATCCCGGATTCGCCCTTTTTCACTTGCTGCCCCTCACTCTGGAACCTTCTCCTCCACAAAGCAAGAGCCATCAACTTCTTTAACCAGCTTCAGAACGGAGTTGAAAACCATGCTGTTCAGAGAAGCCTTCCCAGCATTGCAGATTGTCACTTAATATCTGATGTCTTTGTGCCTGTTTATCGATCCATTTCTGTATATTCTATGTATTTTATTGTATTATCCTACTTGAGAATATGTTTTTCCCTGAAAAGATTTAACCTTCCATATGAAGCCAAAGCCCTCCCTCCAGTCCATCTGCCTTGGTCCCGGCCTCGGAGGTAGAGAGGAATGCTGACCTCTTACCCTTTCCCTCACCACTCCCTTCTCCTTCTTTTCATGTCTTTTAGATTGTAAGCCCGAGGGCAGGGAACCATCTAACTAAAAAGATTGCATGTTACAGCGCTGTGTAAATTACGCACTTCATAATAATAAAGGTTAATAATAATAATAACATTTTGGTTACAGCTTTCCTGTGCCTAATAACTATCTTATCTTAAAAAACAGTAGTACTAAATGATTCAAACAGAAGAAAAAAGTTACAGGTTTCTAAGCTATGTTCTAGGCAAAGTACTATTATTTCTTTAAAATGAATTACATATACACTGGTCTCTGCTAATTCTTCCTTGGTGTGCTGTATCCTTTCCCTGGTTTGTTAATTACTTTATTTTAACAGAATGAAACTTCCAGAACTTCCAGTGTATTCAGAAAGTTGATGATCTTGGTTTATACTTTGAACTTTTGCAAACATTTGAACATGATGACAATCAGGACATTTGCCAGTCACATTCTGTCCAAGTGAAATTTCTGAACTGTTTACAAAGACAGACAGATGTATAATGCATTCAGTAAATCAAGGGAGAGTTTGCCAGGACAGGGAAGTCCAGCTTTCTCTGCTTAGTTAGGGTTGTATGGTACAGTAGTTTAAGCTATCAACAAGTGCTCTGAGACACAAGTGTAACTGTATCTCTTCCTGTTGTTGATGTGTTCCTCTAAGTTTTTCCTGACTTACGGCAACCCTAAGGCAGACCTATCATGGGGTTTTGTTGGCAATATGGGTTCAGAGGATGTTGGACATTGCCTTTCTTGAAGCTGAGAGCATGTAATGTTATTATTTATTTATTTATTTATTTATGGTATTTATAACCCGCCCTTCGACACGACACAAAAGGAGAAGGGAATGGTGGTGGGAAAAGGGATGAGGTCCAGTGGTTATTCTCTCCCTCTGAGGCCTGGACCAAGGCAGATGGACTGGAGGGAGGGCTCTCTTTCTTCAGGCTAGCCTTGGTGGAGTTGGGCCTGCCTGTTCACTCCCTCGCAAGCCGAGGGTGACAGTGGGTTTCGTGGCCAAGCTGGGAATTGAACCCGGGTATCCAGAGTCATAAGCCAACACTCAAACCACTTTGCCACACTAGCTTTAAATTGTATAGTCTCAAACATAAATCACTGAGTGCCTCCAAACTAAAAGAATGGGACCACATAATACAAATGACATAAGCAGATAAACTACTGCACTATGACAGGACCACATTACAACCTATCGGCCCTCATACACTCCATTACCATGGCCAGATACTAGTTTAACACTCATGGGAGTCATATGAGCTCTGTTCAGCAGGAGATGACATCTGGTGGTGATTGTGTGACAATATAGGTCACCTCCTCATTCCACAAAGCGGTTGAAAGGAAGAGGAGCTATACCAGCCAGCCAAACAAATCCCTAGAGCCTTATTCTTTAGACTCTGGGTAGAGATTAGGAAAACCTGCCCACAAACCTGAACTCCACAAAAACCCTACTCGTTTTCATTCTGGAATTAGCCAATAACCACATCTTCTTTCTCAACAGAATCTTTCATAATCTCATCCCCTTGCATCTGCCCATCCTTGCTCCTGGGCAAATACGATGCCCAGTAAAATGTCTAGATGCAACATGTTGAGTTGATATCTTGATATATTTCCATGATTGTCATTGTGGCCCAAACAAGATACATACAGGACCTAGTTTTAGGCAGAATGGGGCAGCCATGTCAGTTTGCAGATATTTGGCTGGACTATGAGAGACAGCAAAATTGTATGTGCCTTCTACTCTCTAAATTTCTTCCCCTGCTCCCTAAACTAGCCTTTAGGCATGGTGAGGGTGGTGTTAATGTTCAACTACTTCAATATCATTTCCTTCATTTATCAACTCTCTTCATATCCTTCTTTATCCAACAACTTTTACTATGTAGTCAAGAACTGCTTCATTCCCTCCTCCCAAATCTAAAGTTGAGTTCTGAAATAGAAAGCTAGTGATATATCTCCAGAGAACTGAAAAATGGTGTGTGAGAGAGAGAGCAAACACACACATATACACACATAAGAATCTATTCAGAATGTACATTGTTTTGCCTTGCTCATGTGATTTGGCTCTGGTGAATGCTAACATCGTTCAAATTATTTGATGGAAGAACAAAAAAATTAAGAAACATGCATAAGAAAGAAAGTAAAATGGCATAATTATAACACTTATTCTGTGCAAATTGCATGCTTTACAAATGTAGCATTTAAATAAATAAAACATAATAAACATTGGTATATTCAAGGCAACAAGCACTTGCATGGAACAAAAACAATAAAAAAAATGACAACCACAAATTTATTTAATATTTGCATGTCATCAATCCAAAATATCTGTGTTAGAAAGTAAGAAATTCTACATATGATCTGCTGGATCAATTTAAATCAAATTGTTTCCTGGGGAAAAGATTCTTTGTCACAGCAAGATGACAAGTTCAAAGAAAATATTACATTCATAGGACCACTACTTTAATGAATTTTGCAAAAGTAGTCATTACAATTTAGAATATATTTTCTTCTACATTATATTTTTATCATTTTTTGTTCCTCTACATTAGAAGTGGGCAGGCAGAGAGAAAATTCCATGCACAAGCCTGCCCAGCGGGTTGCACATGCATATTAGGCACAGACAATGTGATGGAATGTCACTTCCAGAAGTCATTTTAGCTGATTGATGGCTATCTAT
>NC_056523.1:55893615-55894617 GCF_019175285.1 Sceloporus undulatus
GCCCCGACCCTCTGGAACACGCTGCCCATAGAGCTCCGCTCGGCTACCTCCCTAGCCCAGTTCAGGAAGGATTTGAAAACCTTCTTGTTTAAGCGAGCATTCCCCGATACAAGTTCTAGTTAGTCCCCCCCCCCCCCGACGGCCAATGATGTGCTGGCTAGTAGGTGATTTTAATGTATATTTTAATGTGTTTTTATTGCCTTTGTACATTGTGTTTGATATTGTGTTGTACACCGCCCTGATTGGAAGAAGGGCGGTATATAAATAAAGCATTTATTATTTATTATTATTAGTAACTGTATGAGAATCTTACCTCTCCAAGTAATTTCAGGAAATGATTAGTTCAACAGACCCTAACATGCTATATATCCTCACAGAAAGGATCATGATCTTCCAGCACTAATTTACCTATTTTTTTAAATTTATAATTTACAACACCTCTTTTCCTGGCATGGGATCTAAGATAAATAGAAATGTTTTCATCGTGTTCACGCCTCATGTGTCTTTTGTTATCTTCAATCATTTAATCTATCTTTCTGCTTCATGCTAAGCCTGTCCCCTACCCCAACTACTCACAAAAAATATACCCTGAAAATAGACCTAGTTTTTGGCCTCACTGCTTTTACTTTCTCTGTAGTGAACTAACAGGGGGGGAAATGCAAACATGGTCTAAATATAACAATATGGACATAAAAGATATAACATAGCTCTGTTTCTATTCAGAGCTTTCTTAAATCAGTTTAAGTATTCACTAATACTTGAGTGTTTATTCTCAGATTTGTTTTAATTATCCTGAGAAACAACATTCCTAAGTAAGACCCATGAAATAAAATAACTATAAATGCCCTTATGGGAAGTTGCTTCTACTTTAGTACGGCCACTTTTTGATATGATCTGACCCAAAATGTTGGGATTATATGGCCATGGGCATACAATTATATAACATCAGGCTCACTCTAAGAAGGATGAATTACTTTTACCATAAAATTAATACTAACCTCC
>NC_056523.1:55894642-55920792 GCF_019175285.1 Sceloporus undulatus
AGAGTTTACATGACGCACAGAAGCACTCTCTGTCCGCTAAATCAGTCACTGTTCCGCTACACCTGCATTTGTCAAGTTCTTTCTGCTTGAATGGTATGCTTGGGCCCTAAGCGTTGCGACAATAGAAAGCCTTAAGATTTGTAAAATTTTACGAATGAATTCCCAAGAGGTGAGGAAAATGGCAGCCAACTTCACTCTTTGCTAGCTGTGAAGAGTGGCATAACAATAAAACAACAGAAGACGGTCATAGCCTGAGACAAATGATTTTGAGATGTGCTGGACGTTGGGTTTAAGGAATTTATCACAGATCTCGACAGTGCTTCTTTCTGCTTGCAGAGAGAAAGAAAGGTTTCTATGCTATACCTGCATATCACGTCCTTTTGGAAGGATAGAATGTGTGGTCCCAACAGATCGTCATATCAGCACATTCAGATGGTCAGGAAGAGTTTCACGAGTGTCATCTCCGTTTCAATGATTAGAAATGCAGTGTGTGAAGATGGTATCTCAATTACTGAATAGGGCCACAACCAAGTTAACCCCAAATTTTTGATATCTACTTATTGCAATAGGGCTTACTTCTGAGTAGACATGTATAAGATTATATACATTAAATGTTGTGATAAAATCATCCCTGGCCCCCGTTCCCCTGCAACTCTGCGAGGAGAGCACCACAAGCTACAAAACTTAAACAATGGGAATGTAAGTGGAGGTGTTATACTAATGGCATCACCTTCTATCCATCTGTTAATCTCCAGCGTCCTTTTAAGCTTCCTTCTTCCTATCTCAGCTGAGTTGGCCACTGCTCAAGGTTCTGAGACGCAGTCACATATCCTGGATACGTAGAAATAGGTAGGAGTTTTGATTTTAATCATCCTCAGACGCTTAAAAACCAGAATTTAGGTACCCTGTGATAAGCGAGTGGAGGCAACTACTTCAGCTACATCTCTTCAGCTACCATTCCAGTCATTTCTTTTTGAAATTGGAACCGCTTTGAGTCCCATTTTGGGAGGAGATGGGAAATAGATGAATGAAGAAATAAATAAATTCCCTATCTTGAAGGAAAAGAGTCTGCATCTACAACTGCAGAATTAAGCTGGTTTCACACTGCTTTAACTGTCATTGCTCAAGGCTAGGGAGTGCTGCAGTTTGTAGTTTTGTGAGATATTTTTAGGCCTTCTCTGTCAGAGATCTCCTGGTGCTACAGAACGAATTACAAATCCCCAAATCCCATAGTTTGCAGACAGACGTTAAAGGCAGAGTCCGAACGGCATTAATTCTGCAGCATGGCATCAGCAGAATCTTTGTGTGCCAGCACTACTTCTCCCTGAATGCCTTAAAATATGGCTGCGTTTTAGATGGTGGGGAATACGACAAGTATTCGTGATAATAAGAAGGTAGCTGCCGTCCAGTAAGCTTTTGCATGAAGGGAATCAAGTTAGGGTTGGGGGAACTGGGGGAGTTGCCTTTTCTTCAAATTGTCTTGGCAACCCGGCTGAACACATTAATATACTCCCAAACTGCAGACTGCTATTCGTAACCTCAGAACAGAATGCATGGTAAAGAATAGAATTATTGTTTGTACCCTCTAGGATAACCTTCCAAAAAGCACCTCTTGAAACATACAAAGCATATATGCACAGGGTATAGGAGTGAGTGCAGGGAGGCTTGCTATAAAACTTGTGTCTGCTGAAATGGAAATGGCAACAATGGAGTTTACTTGTTGTCCGCTTGCGGGCTGACAAAAAGAATCTGATTTATTCGCTCATTCATTCCAAGGGATACAGAAAATCACAGAGATAATTTATGAAGGTTTGTATAACAGCAGAGAAAGAGCCTGAAACACTGCCCAAGTATGAAGTTTCAAAAACTTGTCTTTATTGGGTACATGTCTGTAAAGGATATTTTTTAAAGCTACCAGCTTTTGGGATGCCACTGTAAGACCAAGTACTTTTCAGGGATTTTTTTTCTTTTCCCAAGACTTTAGGTGGCGTTACCTGTTGACCTGCTTCCTGACATAGGCATCTATAAAGGCAATAGTGCCTAGTTTTAAAAAAAGAGGGATGGGCAGACCAAGTACTGTTTTGTTTTTTTTGGCACTATGGAAAATTTAATTATCCTGATCAAGTAGAGAATGAATCACTATTTGAAAATGGAATGCTAGACTAACAAATTCGAGTATAAAGGACAGATAATGACAACATCTGAAATTAAGGTTTTCTGCAAGCCTGGAACATTCAGAATCGGTGCGCACAATTTTTTGTAGAAGAAGGATATCATTATATAAGGAATTTGGCTCCAGTGAAAATGGCCCATTGGAAATGGCTGGGGAAGAATAAGGAATGGCCAACAGTCTATGAAGCCAGGAATTACCCACTTAATGGTGGGTTTTGACCTTTCCTTTTCTCTTGCAAGGTTAGTTAAAAACAGTTAAGCACCACAACGACAAAGCCTTCATTCTGCTTATCACCTAACTTGTCCACTGGTTCAGCAAGGTTTTCCAGCTAAACCCTGTGAGAAGTTGGGACACTGCAATAACCATTTGCTCCAATTGTCCCTCTAAGTAGACCACCATCCAAGGTATGAAACCACAGACTACGAGTTGATTCACACTGGGTCAATTTTCAGCAAAAGAGAGAGAAAGTGCATTTAAAAGCATCCCGCAAATAAAGCAAAAAAGGATGAGTATAAGAAATGCTCTCTTCTCATCTGTCTGGAACAAATACCTTTTCCTGGAGTGGTTTCAAGACAAGATAACGGCAGCCTGCTGTGCTGATCTGCTTGTAAGCCAGGAGTGGAGAACCGGTGGTCCGCAAGATGCTGCTGACTTTATTCCCACCAGCCCTTATCAGCATAGGCAATAGTGAGGGATAGCAAGCTAATATCCCTTTCAACCACAGGTTCTCCTTTCCACTGTAATGATGCTTGGGGAAAGAGAAAGCCTTTTACTAAATGTCCAAAAGAAGAAAGACTCTACCAATGTCCAATACATTAGCACCAAGGAGTGTGTGAGCACTCCGTAGAGAAAAATGTTGTGCTAGAGTTCATTTCTTTGTTCAAGGCCCTCTTGGGTCTTGGGACATGGGCCCACAAACAACGTCCTGACACCCACAACACACAACAACATACATAAAGGCGGGTCACCTGCCCAACTTCGCTCTTAAAAGAACTAGCAACCCATCACCATCCCCCCACGGGCCATCTAGACTTTTAGAGATGTTTGCGTAAAAGCTTGCTCGTCAGGCAACGTTCTTGCCCCAGCCTGTGGGAGAGCAGGTACGTTCTGTCCCTCATCCAATACCTCTATGCAAAGACATAGAGATGCTACAGTGTGGGCTTCACTGTTAGGCTCATCTACACTGCAAATAATCCACTGTGGAATCAGAGGATCATAGAATCACAGAGTTGGAAGAAACCACAAAGGGGTTGAACCACTTTAACTGTAAGAGCTCAGGGCTAGGATCTGGGACCACTGGAGTTTGTGTGATACAGTTAGCCTTTTGTCAGAACCGCTGTGTCAACAACAAACTAACCCAGAAGTTGCATAGCATTAAACGCATGGTAATTAAAGTGGTGTTACCGAATTAATTCTGCAGTGTGGGATCAAGCCTAAAACAGCCCTCACTATAGGAAGGTTCTCCTGCTGCCAAATAAAGTAAACAATTGCTTCCCTGGATGTGGACACCGACTTGTGCTCATGCAGCCTAGAAGGCATTAAAATCTTTTCGTACTGACACAAATCACAATGCTGAACCGTTTTTTTTTTAGTTTGTTATCTACTAAATGCCCAAATGGTCGTGGTCCTCTGTGGCTCCAAACCAAGATTGCTCATTCCATACTGTGCATCTGACTTTTTCTTCTTCAAAGGGAAAGTATTTTGGCATTGATCCCCATAAAAATTCATTTTGTTTTTTAATAACCAATTTTATAATATCTGTTTCAAATCTTTTATTTGTCAGAAATTCATTTTATTTGTTAACTTCACCCTGAAATTTTTATTCTGGCATTTTATGTATAGCTACCGCTCCCAAATTTGGTTTCTCTGCAGATCTTGACAATTATTCTTTCTGCTCTTCATCAGCCAAGGTGTTATAAAATGGTTGACAAAGCCGGGGCATAGAAGAAAACCCTTGCATTTGTTAACTTTCATCCAGGGATGGCAAGGAATCATTGGTGACGTTTTGGGTGTGGCAATGTATCCCACTGTTTTGTTTCCTGTAAAGAACTGGCAAACTAATCCTACTATTCTCGCCAACTGACTGCCATAATTTTTAGAGTTACTAGAACGAGAAGTCCCAACAAACTGGAGGAGGTAAATGTTTGTTCCAAATATTCAAAGATGGTGAAAAAGAGGTCCAATAAATTACTGACATCAATGCAAGAAAGATTCTATGCAATCATTAAACAGACAGTCCTTGAACACTTAGAAAGGAAAAATTGATGCACTAGAAATCAATATGGGTTGTCTCAAAAACACTCATGCCAGACTCATCTCATCTCTTTTTTTTTTTTGATGAGGGACAAACTTGGTAGATAAAGAGAATGTTGTGGCTGAATAATGCTTGATTTCATTCATTAAGAACTTGACAAAGTCCTCATTAGATTCTTGAAAAAAAAAAGCCCATTTAAAATGGGTTAAAAAAAAAAAGAAAAAAACTACTGTTAAGTGGATCTGTAGTTGGTTGACAGGGGTTTATTAACTTTATCAATGACTTGGATGATGGAATAAAGGGCATGCTTATCAAATGTGCGCGTGACACTAAAATGTAGGGTAGGGATACTAATGCGCGTCAAACAGATCAAATTTGAAATGACCTTTGACAAATAGATAGTTTTTTGAGCCCAAACAACAAAATGAGTTTTAACAGGGAGAAGTGTAGGGACCGAAGTTGGACGTAAAAATGAATAACAGATAAGCAAATGAAGGACCCTGTCTTGATGGGAAATACTTGCAAAAGGGATCTAGAAGTCCTAGTGGACTGCATGCGAATAGAAAATCAGCAAGGTGATATGGCCAACTAAGAAAATCAATGCAACTCTAGCTGCATCTATGGAGGATAGTGTCTAGATCGAAGAAAATAATAGTACTGCTCTAGGTTTTGCTTTGGTCAGAGCTCGCTGGAATACTGTGTCCGTTCTGGGCAATCACCTGTAACAAGGATGTGAACAAGCTGGACATGTCCCAGGAGAAGACCAGTACAGTGACAGGTTTGGAAACCTGCCCGATAGGAGCATTAGTGAGCTGGAGGTATGTAATATCCTGGAGAAGAAAAGGTTAGAGGTGGCGTGATAAGCCATTTTAAAAATATTTGAAAGTATGTCTTATGGAAGAAGAAGCAAATTTGTTTGCTGCGGCTGCGGAAACTAGGACACAGACAATGATTCAAGCTACAGAAAAAGAGATTCCATCTAACAAGGACTTTCCTGAGATAGGAACAGTTTGATTGTTGGAACATGGAGCCTTGGAGGGTGAAGGAGTTTCTTTTTCCTTTTTGTTTTTTCCTTTTGCCTTTCCCTGTTTTTTGGAGATTTTCAGAGCAGTCCAATTCAAACACAAGAAGAGAGCCCACCGAAACTAGTGAGTGGCATTTGACAATGGAAACATGCTGCCCGGAGAGTGGTAGAAGTCCTTTCCTTTGGAGGTCTTGAAGCAGGGGCTGAGGCCATCTGTCGGGGAGTGCTTTGGTTTGTCTTCCTGCTGGCAAGGGGTTGAATAGATGGGCCTTTGTGGTTTCTTCTTCCAGCCTATGATTCTTTTATTTGAATGTATTTATTTATTTATATTATTTATTTTCAAATGTTAAACTGCTGCGATCCCAGGGTTTGGTATGGACACACCATTTTTATAAAAGTACACAGATGAGACAAATCGATTTCTCTTCTTCATTCTCATGATTCTACTCAGACTTAGAAAGTACTCTTTTGATCAAACAGCCCGAACTCAGTCCCCTGGCAAACCGGCCTTAAAGGCCAACTGGGAGTGGAGTCAAGGTCATATGTCCACATGATGCATGCCCCGACTTAGCCCCAGGGTGGTGGATGCTGTGGCACCGACCCCATGGTTCAGCGGCATCCCAGCAGCTCCTCTGGCACTGCAATTCACACAAGGCACATCAAGAGAACAGTAAAAGCCATGGCGCCACAACTATCATGGCCCTGCAAAGGCCAGATCTGGCTGTAAAAGGGGCAGACTGCAAGCGCCCCTTTGGAGGTCTGCACAAACCCTGAGTTGGCTGGGGGACCTCTGACAGTTTTACCTTTCTTAGCGTCGGTTTTCATACATGATGTGGCATATTCTCCTGCTCACCATGGTCTTTTCTGCATAAGTGGCAAGGAATCTATTTTCAGACTGGGGGCCCCCGCCCAAAGGAAGCTGAGGGGCAAAAAGGAAAGGGAGTGCTCAGCAAAGATGGTGCTTAAGGGAGCCACCTCGCAGAGTGTGGGCGCCAGTGTTTCCCTCCAGTGATACCCGTTTAATTTTGCTGCTTGCTCGTTGAATGTAATTAGGGATGCTGAGGCTTTTGCGGGTGCATCACTGTGGAGCCTGGCCCCTGGCCCAGTGCTTTTCGGTTCCCCCATGTTGCTTGTCGCCATGGGGATTTACTCCTTGCTTGAGAGTTCTTTGGTTATTAAAGGCTTAGTAACAGAGAGCCGCCAAGTCTCAGCCTACTAAGAGCAAGAACGTGCGTGCCTTCAGACCAGAGCAGCCCTGAAGAAAATGTACCGGTTCTCTTAGCGTGAAAATCAGGCACAAGGAGAGTCCTGGCAGCTCCCCGTACCTCATAGTCAAGGATTAACAAGCTTGTCCCTTACAGGATTAAGACATATGGAAGCTCAACAGAGCATGTGTGTACGTGGGCATTAATCCGCAAGCCTGACCAAGTCATTTTTGGACTACAGCCTTGCAAGATACAACCAACCAGTATTCTGGCCATGCTGGAAAGAGTATTCGGAGAGTTGTAAATCTGCAAAAACCTCTGGAGGCACCTTGGTGTGGGGGAGGGAAAAGAAAAAATTTTAGTATACTTTCCTACCAAAGAAAATTCGTGTTCCTGAATGGGACTTATACAAAGGGTTCGTCCAGGTTGGTCTAAAGCATGGTGGGCAACTGTGAAATGCTAGAGTGCCACACTGTTTCCAGGAGACCTCGAGGGCCACACCTCTCCTCTCCACTCCACCCATCCCCTGCAAAAAGAAAAGACCAAAAAAGTGAGGGGGGGGGTCTGCTACAAATGGCCCCCAAACACTCTTTGGGGGCAATGATGGGGGAATTTTCAACATTGGAGGAGTGCTTTTCTCTGGGCCATTTTAGGCTGTTCAGTACCCTTTAAATGTTTTCCATTAGCTAGTTTGGCCCATAGGCCTAGAACAAAATGGGCAGAAATGCTTCTGAGTAGCCCAAGAGGGCATTTAGAGACCCAACATTTTATTTTAATTTTTAATTCACAAAAGGTTGTCCACCATGGTGGAAATGCTCTCTACAGCCCAGGGCCATTCGGGAAGTAATTTCATAGCAAAACATGAGCCCTGGAGGCCCTGAAGAGAAGCCTTAAAAAATGGAGTCCCCCACTAGTCTCAACAATGTGAACTTTGGGGGTTTCCTTTGTGGCTACATCTCTGCATCCACTCTTCCGATACGTCGGTATGGGGGTTTGCACGGAATGTTCCAAAATCATGGTTTGCTGAGTGATCCCTGGTGATTTGAAGGCAAACTAGATACCTCAGATTTGTGCTGAAATTAACTTGATATTCTGAACTAATATCATCAGAACACTTATCTTTTAAACAGCAACAGAAAAATATGCAATTTGGGGGCTGCAAAAGGAAATATTAAAATAACACCCCGACCACAGCTCTAGCGAGGGACCAGAAGTTGTTAATTAGATACATTCAGAATGTCATGGCCACCTTCTGAACAGGAAGATGCTAAATGAAGGGTCACAATTCAAGGAGTTTAGAAGTCATTTTTAAATTGCAATGCAAAGTAGGAAACCATTAATTAAAGGATTAGTTAAGGTACTCCAGTCATTTACATCTCAATTTGGCATGCATATTTGATTTTTAAGTCTAACAAATAATTGCAAATCAAATCTGGAAGAAAAGAAGGAAGGGGCATCGAAACTACTGGATCCCAGGGACTTGCAATTACATTGTTTAGATTCTCTGTAAAGTGGAACAAATATGTGATTAAACTATTGTTGGAGGAGAAAGGTGATGTGGGAAGCACCCGGACTATTTGTTTACCACATACATTTCCAGCCAGTGCTGACTGAAAAGATTTAACTCGGTTTTAAACCAAAAGAGAAACTGTGTGGATTTTTTTCATCTGTCTTCTTTTCCTATTGCCATTTACCCTATTCATTGTGCCATGCTGTGCGGAACATTGATTTTTTTGCAGGGATGGGTGCATTCTCCATCTTTCCTTAGAAATGAGGATGCACTAACAAGAGGGTCATTGTAGTAGGAATAATGGTAGTAAGGAAGACTGATGGAACTCCCTCTTGAAGCTCTCAGCAGCTGCTTTTGTGGTGGAGGTGCCAAGCCTTTAATTTTTCCATTTTGCTTTAAGGGAACAGGTTGCTGCTTGAGTGGAAAACCTTTCATCCACTAAGTGTGGATGATTAAACAGTTCTCAGGGAGTCCCAGACTTGAAAGTTACTTTCTTGTACAACTGCCAGATTCTCAGTGAGCTGTGGGGGCACACTAGCAATATAGCCCTCCAAATTGACTTTTCAGCTTTGGCTTCTCCTCGCTTTTTTTGAACTGATGGGAGTAAGGAAATATCATCCCCCCCTCCTCTTTTTTCCCCTTCCTCATTAGATTGATCTGAAAATATCTGTGCTAAAGTATCAGCCTGAAGCTATGGGTAGCCATGAAGAACCAAAGCACAGAGAAGAGGACGTGGCAGAGGCTGGGTGCGTGTGTATGAAGGTTCTTTTTGTTATTGTTGGTATTATAATCATTCTTATTCTCTTTGTTATTTGGTGAGTGTAGCACTGAGAGCTAATGATTGGTTATGTTATAAATTATGAAAGAATGAAATTGTTTTGCTTTCTGGCTACACCACCGATTATCTCTGTTTAGAAGCCAGTCCTCTTATTCCCACTTCTTCTGTTACTTGTCCTTCCTTTATTTTTTTCCAGGCTATCATCTTTTTTCTATGTAATTGCTCCTTTCTTCCATTCCTTCTTTCTCTCCTGCCAATCCCCACCCTCATGTCACATGTTGAGAAGTTGACTCCAATTTTTTTTTGCCTCAGGCTTTGTACTGGATGATCATGTAGCCATTTAGGGTCAAGTACAAAGGAGAGTGAATGCATGGCTAGCTGCCCAGGCAGATGATTCAATAGGGTGTCCAATGCTTCACCCCCATCCAGGATAAGGTCCTTGGAACATGAAGAATAGAAATCGAAGCTATAACTGCACACTAAGAATCTCTTCCTAGGCCATTTTTCATGCTGGCAATAGCTGTTCACCAGCTATTATAGACTTCATGCCTACTTTCCTCGATTCTGTTTGGAGTGGAAAAACAAACACAAACCTATTTGTAGCCATTTGTTGTGTGAGATGTCAATTCAAATTGCTTTTGTGGAGAATTCAGTTCAAATTGAAATTGAATTTGCCATTTGACAAACAAAATAGTTTTGTATGTCACATCACAAGGAGACAATGCACCACAAATGCAGGTTAATTTGAGGAAAATGCAGGATATTACCAAATAAAAGCTAAAACATAATATACATGTAATTCATGCTTCTTAGTCATATCAAAATGGAGGAATTTTGAAATTCCTGCTGGGTGTTAGTTGAAATGTAGGACATATCCAGGAAAAGGAGGCATCTGTCACCCTGGAAGAGTAGTCCAGGTCTGAGCAGAGTGTTCCAGGCACAGGGCAGTCAAGTTCAGGCAACAGCAAGGCATTTCCCGAGCATGAAGGATGGTTGTCAACATGCTAGACTGAGGAAAGTGCTGGGATATTTGTAGCCGTCTCAGTTTTGAGGTGTTCTCTGTTAGGAGCCTGCTTCCTCTTAACCACAGATGAACCCATTGTCTTTTTTTTTTTGGCATCTCTCTGTGGGAGTAGGCCCTGGTGGTAAGTTTTGCTCAGGTGGTGAAACCTTCCTCCTGGAGTTGGTCCAGTACTGGTTGTAGGCTTATTTGCAAAGACTGTTGGTGACATCAATGACATAATTCTGCGTGGGATCATAGTTTTTGGTTGGGATGAGAACTTGTATGGGGACAATTTATGTGAAGGTTGAAAGAGCTCAGCCTGTTCGCTTCTTGCAGGAGGGGACTGAAGAATCCATGATCATACTTTTTAAATATCTCAAGGGAGTGTGCTGGTTTGTTTCTTTTGCCTCAGAGGTGGACTAGACCTATGGTTTTATGTTGCAGGGGGTAGAGTTTTTATTTAACATTAGAATGATTTCTTGACAGTAATAGTGTTCAGTGATGAAACCAATTTTAGGGAGGTGGTGGGTCTCCTTCTCTGGGCTCTTCAGTAAAGAGGCAGGACAGCTACTTACTGGGGATAGGTGCTGTAGTTGGAAATCCTGCTTAGCAGGGGTTGGACTGATGAGGCCCTTCCAGCTCACTGATATTTCGTTGCTCACCACCTCTCTAATTCTTAGCCAATTACGTCAGGGTAGGCAAGTGTGGTCCCCCAGACACTGTTGTCCACCACTCTGTTCGCCTTCAACATAGTCAAAGGACAATGAATTCTGGCAATGGCAGTCCACCATTGGAGGGCTGCTTTGCCTCCACTTATTAAAACAACTTTATTTTAAGGACCTCTTTGTGTATGGCACTGCAATGCTCTTGAATACAAGATAGATCTGCAAAATATTTGGGTCTGTCATATTTGTCTTCGGTTTCTGGAAAAGCAGTTAGCCATGCACTCTTCTCCATGTATTCTATCCCAACCTTTCTTCAAATTTTACTCAGGAGGAACTTTTTGAAACATTTTTTAAGGGTCTCAGGAACTTCTGCAATAAAATATTATTGGACTGTTTGAAGTGCCTCCTTTCAAGTTCTTTGGTAATTCTACAATCATTTGATTTCCCTCATCCTGTTTTGTTTACAGTAGTGCTGTGTTGCCACTCAGGAGAATGGAACTTGCCATTGCGTTTAGGGTCACTGGAATCCCAGCTGTGTCCATTAATGTGGGCAGTTGATGTGCTGTGTTTTTCTGAATTATTTAATTAACAAGGGTTGTTGCAGCCGATGATACTATCTATCTCTGCTTCTCCTCCTTCTTTTGGCCTTCTTTTGGGTTATGCTCTGAGTCTGTTGTTGTTGTGTCTCCACAGGTTATTGCCGTGTCCATGGAGACAATGGAGGGAAGCATGGTAGTTGCCTGCGCCTCGATTCGAGTTCCTCTCTCACAAGTTCCTGCCGAATAGTGTTTCCTCTTTGGAGAGAGGGAGGGGGGAGTGTCTGGTGTTCATGACACCAGTACCCCTCCCTGCCTCCTTCTTTTTTGGCTTTCGTATGTATTAAAATGGGGTGAAGGGGATTGCTGGTAAGTGTCTTATTCACACCTGGACTTTGCACTTCTAGAGGCACTTGTTCTGCTGGGGTACAGGTGGAGTATTCTTTTCTCTAGCACAGGTTTGTGCATCTGGTCTATGGATGGGAAGCAGTGAGAACTGAATGAGGCACCTCTGCTTGGGAGGATATCACATGGACGGGCTCTCAATTTCAAAATAGAAGATAGTGAGGTCAATTCGAAAATTCATTGCAATTACGTGATTACTTATCACATCTTAAATTTGCTGTTGTATGGCCTTCCCAATGCGACCCAGATTCTGTGCAAAGTTAGCCATCACATTGGTGGGTTCTTATTGTGAATTGGCACCCTTGCGCATGCTCAGTGGACACCAGATGACTGGAGCTGCTATTTTAGGCGATGTGAGATGAGAGAATCCAGGGGAATCCCATGATTTACAAAGAGGTTGGGGGGGTAGGGTTAGGAATGGTTTTGAAAGAACATGCGTCCATTCACATTAAAACAAGATTATTTCACTCTTGTTCATGTTTTAAAGTGAATATAATTTAAGTTGAATTTATGCAGATCTTCTATGTTTCATTATTTTTCTATTCTTTTTTTGTTTTCAGCGCAAACTGCCTTTGCGCTTTCTTCTTTACTTTTGTTCTTCCTTTGCATTTTCTTCTTAGTAACTATTCTAGTCTGTTCATGTTTGTTTTCACTCATTAGTTTGGTATCCCATCTTTAGACTGTTGATGTTCCTTTCCTCCTATCTTCACTCCCCCTTCTTCTGAATCTAACCTGCTTTTTGTTTATATTTTCAGTGTACAAGTTGTACACTCGCTATAGTCAACTTCCGACAAACTCTGGAACTTCAGAACAAGTGGTGGATTATTTAGCGAAAAGACCAACGTTGTACAGATCTGTGTGATTCCAGAAGATTTTACGAGCTCTTTAAACAGTGTTTGGACCTACATATCAGGTGCAAAGCTCCCTATACGTAAGCTGTAAACACTATTACATTGGACTTTGTTATACGCGTGGGGTTTGGTTTCCAAGATCCACTGTGTTATATAAAAATCCGTTATATGCTCAAGTTCCTATTAAATATAATGACATAACAAATGGTTTCTTTTTTTTGTCCTTATAAAATGGAATAATAAAGGTTTGATATTGAAATTTATTATTTTTTTTAATTGCTTGTCCGTGTATAAGAAGGGTGACTGTACAGATAAAGCTTACATTCTGAATCGTGGGTTGTTTTGTTGAACATTTCAAGCCTCTTTAGTGCAACGGTGTCCAAGACTCAACTATTCAACATATGTACACAACAACAATGAAAAATGAATTGGACATAGCTCCCACTTTGAAGAGACTCTTAGGCATACAACAGATGAAAATGGCGAGGCAACCGGGATTGATGGAATTCCCTGAAGCTTGGAAAACAGGGTTCTGTACTCATGCTAACTCACGAGCTCCTTGTGAGTCGCTTGGGAAAAGGTGAACTGTCCATTCGATCTCCGTAATGCGTCATCACCCTGTATAAGAAAAAAGGGTCAAAATTCATTGCTCAAACTATCGAGGTATAACACTGCTCTCCATCACTGGAAAAATCCTTGCAAGGATACTCCTGAACGATTGTTCCTGCTATTGCATGAGAACTGCTCCTGAAAGCCATGTTGCTTTAGGCTATTAGAGCACTACAGACATGGGCATTTGCCCTTAGACAACTGCAAGAAATGTAGAGACAGAACAAAGGACTCTATGTAGCATTTGTTGACCTCACCAAAGCTTTTAGACACCGTGAGTAGAAAGGTTGTGGCAGATCCTGGAACGATCTGGATGCCCTCCCCCAAATTCCTTCAAATTGATTACCTGCTACATAAGTCCAGCAGGTCAGTCAGTATGGCGATGCTCTCGGCGCCTTTCTAATAACTAATGGTGTGATGAACAAGGTTGTGTTTCTCGCTCCAGTCTATTTACATCTTCTTCAGATGATGCTCCAAAGGGGCTATTCGGCAGATCTCGAGCGACAAAGGCATTTATATACGCTACCGTACTGGTTTGCTTGTTTATACTAGCCGCTAGGGCCTGGACTAAGGCTCTACTATCTCTGTCTGTGAGCTGCTTTTTGCTGATTGATGTGCCTCGTTGCCCTACTGAAGCAGTTTTGCAGCGCCTAACATTCTTGTTTTGCAACAGTGCTGCAGGTCAATTTGGTCTGGAAGTCGTCTGAGAAAACGGAAGTTCTCTACCAGCCTGCCGTCTCACAGAAGAACATACCATCCCACATCTCTGTAGGCAAATCTTGTGCTTAAGTCCATCAGCAGTTCACCTACCTGGGATCATCATTCCTCAGATGCCAGTACTGATAAGAGATCGATCACAGACTGGCAAAGGCATATAGTGTATTCGGTAAGGCTTCACAAAGATCTGGAGGAGGTAACAACCCTGAGGCGAAGCACAAATCAGTGTGTATAGAGCATTGTACTATTCAATTCTCCTTTATTTGTCTGAAACGTGGGTCACCTATCGCCAACATTACGACTCCTCAATGCTTTCATTAGTGTGTTTACCACACATTCTAAATATACCTGGACTGACTTTGACAAATGTTGCTGTCCTTGAGCAAGCGGGATCACCAGCATTGAGGCCATGCTATTGAGGACGCGCTGTGCTGGGCAGGACAGTTTTGGATGAAGGCCATCGCTCCCAAAATTATGTATTCTATGGTGAACTCACCATGGATCGCGTAAAGGGGGCGCCCTAAGAGCGATTGAGAGATTAACGACTCCTGAACAACATCTCAGCTCGCCAAATTGATCACCACAATGGTCCGCCCTGGCCTCATACCGGGAGGCATGGAGAACACTATCCACAATGCTGTGCAGCTTTTTTGAATCTCACCAATGAGTCTCAAAGAGAAATGAAACGCAGAAAGAATCACACTGGGAATATCACCCAGAGACTTTCTGCTGTACTTTCGGCAACTGGCTTGTTTATCTCGTATGGCCTTTTTAGTCATCAATGCGCTTGTAGTAAAGCGCGGGGGATGTGTACTTCCTGAATCTTTCGTTCGCGTAAGAAAAGCCAGAGAGAGAGAGAGAGGAGGAAGGTTGAAAAATAGGATGTTAGAATGCAGCTTGCCCACCCCTTGACAATTGTGGGACCATTCTGTTTCTTCACTTCTGTTTCTGACTTTTAACCTCTTGACCTAAGTAGGATTTTCTCACAGACTATCAGATCCATGTCTTCTAAACATCCTAGCTTTTCATGGTTTATGCAGTCAAGGCTTCGCTTAGTCTTAAATGCTAAGTTTGTGTGTCTCTTTTTTGTGTGATGGGGATTATATTGATCATTTTCGTTTGTTTGCCCTGTTTTGTTTTCTGTATTGTTGGTTACAATTTATTAGTTACACTAAAGTTGATTCTGTCTGTGTGGATTGTATCACTTCAATTGGTATACTCTGTTCCTGGTGATTTAATTTTTCCAATTTCTCTTACTGGGCTTTCCATCTCATCTGCTTTTTAGCATTTTGGGTTCATCTCATATTGGTTTTCTTCCATGTGTCATTTGTTTTTTCATCTTTTCCCTGCCCTTCCATTCCCTAGTTTTGATGCTGATCCTTTATTCCTATATTTGTATATCCTGGCAGTGGGGAGGAGGGGCGGGCCTCTTTCTCCATTTCCTGCCCATTCACCCCCTGTTTTTTCTTTTTCGGTTCTTTATGACATTTCGAAGTGGGGTTGAAACCTCTACTATTACTACCATTTTCCCTACATAACTTTCTTCTTGCTCTTAACTAGTGAAACTGACAAGTAGCTTGATAAGAGAATTAATAATGAACGAGGAGGGTATGTAAGTCATTTAATTGATCCTAGTATGATTATTAAATGTTTTTTACCCTTTGTCTTCCCCCATCCTCTTCTCTGGGAATAGGCTAGTTAACATGTGGCCTTATGTACACGAAAAGTTGCAGGTTTATTTGTGATTTGAATTGGTCATCATTTGTATGAATCTGAGTTACTAATCAATATTAATAAACCATTTCGTTTTGTTTTTTTTGCTGCAGGAAAGATAATAAAACAATAGTTTTAAAACTTTTGTAAGGGTTGTCTCTTTTGCATCATTTTTAAAGAGGCGTTTCATCGAATTGAACAAAAGGGGGAATACCTTTAATGATGTTACATATTTATGTTAAATAGAAGTATTTAGCTAATATAATATTTCTCACATACTCCATCTACTGCATCCTTTGTTTGTCTACAATGGGTTTTGACCACACTGTGTGGGTGTGATCCACGATTAGGGATTCACGCTCACCACATCCATATATTTAATTGCAATGCTGCATTGCAGAAATGCATGTTGCCCCCCCCCTGATTAAATGGGGATGTCCATGTTTTTTCTGCCATTGTTGTGGGGGTGGGTGGTGGGGGGCAGAACAAACTCTGTAGTCCGCTAGAGTATTAATTGCTTTAAATTTAGGTTATCTAATTTATTGATTGATTAAACATTAAACTAAAAAAGTATCCATATGTGGATGGGTAAAAATGTATTTCTATTTGTCACACACTTTGTTTCACGAATTCAGGTAATTCTGATTCAGATTTTTAAAGTTTGTGCATGTGCTCCCCCTATTGGAGCTCTGCCATTCATTCCTTAAACAAAATGAAGATTCCTCAATTCAACGTTACTTTCAGTGATAAGTAATTCTTGTTGCAACACCAGTCTCCTGCCTCAATTGTGGCTCTCCAAAACCTATAAATGTGAAGTTGGTTAGCCTCAAGCTGCTTGGAAAGTTGCCCACTACAGATGATGGTGCCAAGGCTTGAGAGATACAATCTAGGACAAATTTTAATTCTGTTTTCCCACTAATTTCCAGAACTAGGATGATGATTAGGCAGCACCACAACAGGTATTTATTTGGGGGCTTTCCTGCCATGGAACAATCTATTTTTGTTTTAACATTCAAACTTATTTTTATCATATTAGACCAGACTTTTGTAGTAGATGTATAGGGGGGACCAATTTATAGTGGCCTTTTTTTTGTGTTGATTATTTCCTTCTAACTAGATCATTTCATTAAGGTCCACAGATTTTTGGCTGGACTTTGATAGCTAATCAACATTTGTAATCACCAGGCCTCTTCCCTTGGCTTTGCCTTGTTTTCTCTGACCAGAAGAATAAAACACTTGTTGAAGCAAGCATGACATTTGTACGTGGTTCTCTGTGAGTTTCTGTTTCCTGTAAGTGCACTTATTTAAGACATGCCTTGGATCTGGGCTATCAAGTAAAAGTTCTGCATGCTTACTTCTAAGACCTGGTTTGAATTCATTCCCATCAATGGAAGCCAGGTGCCCAAAGCTGTCATACCTGCACCATCATACTGCCTTGCAGAGCATTCTAGTTGTTTTTTTGGTGTGCCTTCATGCATTTCTGTCTTATGACTGAACTTATCACAGAATTTTCTTGGCAAGATTTGTTCGTGGGGTGTTTACTTTTGTTTTCTCTGAGGCTGAGAGTATGTGAGTGGTCCAACATCTCCCGTGGTTTTCATGGCAAGCAAGGGGATTTGAACCCTCATCCCAGGTATGTGTCCATGCCTCAAGCCACTATGCAATGCTGACTTTTTAAAGGGAGTTGTTGTCAAAAAGTTAATTTGTCTGACTTTTGAGTTATGACCAGTTCAAAATTTATCCTCATTTTTTTCTCACAGTTACATGTGCAGTGATTATTGTCGGGGTTTTTTTGTTGTAGCTACAAGGGAGGCAAAATGAGGACATACCCTCCCATAGGATTCTGTCCCCTCCAGTAAAATTTTCCTTCAGTCCTCAAATTTCTATCTTTTTTGTTTATGCAGCAACATAAACTTCGTCGATCATTTTTTTTAGAAGTAAATTTTTAGGCATCCAATATAAGGCCAGTAAGGAAATGTGAGCATATCGTATAGAATCCTAGTGTGAATGATTTTCAATTGCCTCATCTCTACAATGCTAGAAATTTGGAACTGAAGGTAAAATTTCATTGGACAGATTCTGTCATAGAGAGACAATGCCTAAATCTTTCTCCTCCCCTCCATAGCCACATCCTGATCTGTATCATCTCTGCTTGTCTGTTGTTTGCACAGAACAGGTTGGAAAAAAGAGGCAGGTGTATAGGAAGGCCCTTTCTGTCATTTTGCAGCTGATGTCTTGGGACATCTTTGCTCTAAACCAAAGATCCAATAATGGCTTCAATTCTAGGCCTGAGGCCAGATCCAAACTCTGGGCAATCTCATCATTCCTTGTGTAATGAACTCCATCTTATTGGACAAGCTGGCCCTTCTTGATTAAGTCATGCTTTTGAGCAGGGGACTTGTTACAGTCTGGGGTGACTGTCGCGGATGAAGTGAAGGCTGGCTTGGTTATATGAACTGAGTGTTGCATTGTTATTCTGTACATACATAGTTTAATTGGCAATTAGTGCTGTGAACAACTTTAAATCTAGGAATTCTATTGAGCAGGATTCCCTTCAAAAATAAAAAGAGTAGTAGCCCTGAACAACCAAGAGCTATGACCGGTGGGAAATGCTTTAAGAGTGCAGTTGTTTTTAAGCAAGGAGGGTTGCTGCGGCTCCTCCCTTGCTTTTGCAATGGGACAATAAGAGCTCTTCTGGAGCCTGAACAGTTACTTTTAGGAAGCATTTCTGGAATCAGTGAAGATTTTTGTGTGAACAACGTTGGGTCATGTGATCCCACAAGAATATTCTTCAACCAAACGTCCCTTGAGGGCTTTGGTCTTTTGTTTCCAGATAAGCTTTTAAAAGAAAAGAAAACAGGTAAACCAAGTCCCCTGGGACATTGTTTCTCTTTTGCGTAGGTGTAAAGGCTGGGAGAAGAATCCAAGGTAGACAGAAAGATGAGCAAAATGTTGGCACAACAGACCTGCTTTCTAGGAGGCATTGCGCAATCTGAGTAGATATTTTCTTGCTTTCAGCTTAAGGTCCCCAGAAAGAAGGACGAAACTCTAAAGCTGTGGTTTATATTTAGTTAGGATTTTTCTAGCACATACTGTACTTCAACAATTTCCCAAGATGGCTCACAATTTTTTTATAAAAAAATACATGCACTGAAGACAAATTTAAAAATAAGGCAAATACTTAACATTATTAGAAGTAGGGTTTTTTAAATGGAAAGGGTTTTTTTCTATGATCCTTTATGGGAATGACTGCAGTGGCTATCTGGGAATGCATTCATGTCATTACTGTGAGGGCAACCTCTCTCATAGTGTTAACTTGCTTGTACTGTACTTATCACCTTGTCGTGAAGGTTCAGCTGCTGGATATTTTTAGAGGAACAATGGTTGGGCTGCCTGCAGAATGAACTCTACAACCCTGCTAAATTTACCGTCCGTTATTTAGTTATCCTCAAAGTTCTTTTCTCCCAACAGCATTGCAGGGCAGCTCACAGTTGAGTTACAGATACGTTTTTTAATATAAAAGTTTTTTTAATAACATCATATTAAAATTAATTTAAACCGTTTTTTAAAGGCTGATGAAATATAATAATGATGATAAAAATGCAAAATACACCCCAATTAAAAGACCTCTGAAACAGACAGTTATCACTTAAAGATTTGGGGAAACAAAATCTCCTTATCTGCCGCGCCAGGAGAGAACCAGGTCAGTCTAACTTTGGTCCATTCAGACTACTTTTTAACCCCGGTTCATGAATCGAAATTTGCACATGAAGTTCATATTGGGCCTGATTCTGTCACAATCCAGGTCAAGCTTGCACAAGGAAAGCCCCTACCCGGGGGTATCCTATCAGGCTAAAAGCCATCTTTCCCAAAAGAACCTGGATTTCCGCTAATATGACATTGCCCTCGATCACGATTGGGGCAAATTCATGATGGATTGGGTCGGAGGCAGGCAGAGGTCAGAGCATTCCCCCCCTCATCCGAGGGGAGGGGGTAGGAAGAGAGGAGGAGGAAAACGCCAAAGCACTGGAGGCTAGAGGAGGCAAAAGGGGAAATCAGGTGACTTTTTGCGTGCAAAGGGCTGTAAGATGGGATGGGGGGAGTGGAGAAAGTGATGATAGGAGGAGAGGGAGGAGAAGGAGAGGAGGAGGAAGGAAGGAGCCTGGGAAGAAGGGAGCCATGGAGGGCTTCTCTAACAACGGAGCAGGAGGAGGATGAAGGCAGGCACGTGGAGGGGGAGGGGTCGGAAGAAAGAGGAGGAGGAGAGATTGCCCAGGAAATAGGGGATGCGGGCTAAGCCCAGGGGATGTCAGGGAAATCCAGCTGCAGCAGAAGGACCCTCTTTTATTTCTGACAATTTATGTGCAGGATTTTTGGTGACATGTCTTGTGCTTGCTTGTGCTACTGTTGCTACTTCATTTCCTCTTGCTCCTGGATTATTTTATTATTATTGATTATTATTTTATTATTATTATTATTATTAGGGTTAATGCGATGCTGAGAGTCAGAATGCCTGCACTGCATTCCTTTATTCCCAGTTGATTCCATGGATCAGTTGGAACTGACAGGCACTCTCACTATAGCCTCAGTGGAAGGCAATGGAAAAAGCCCTCTAGGAGGAGAAAAGGGTCAGTTCAGTTAAGGTCACAGCAGGGCAATAAACAAGCTTCCAGCATCAGGCAACACCACCCCTTTTTTTATTTTTAAAAATTATTTTTTGACAAAATATGCCATGGTTTTTTCTTGAGGCGATATATAAAATGCATAGAACATGGCTGGCTGCTTGTTCACTTTCCCTTCTATTGCTGGCTTCCAGCAAAGGGGAAATCTTGCAAAGGGCTAGAGCTTTTTCCTTTGCGAATCAATGCATAATCGAATGTTACATTTGTTGCTCTTTCAATTAGGCAACTGGCAAAACCATACATGCTTTTGCTACTGCTCTTCAGGCAGCCTGAATTGCTTTTAAAAGCAAAAAAGAGAATGCATGGCAATCGCACCCTTTTCTCGGCATTTCCGAGGTGATGAAATTACTATTAGTATTATTATTATTATTATTATTATTATTATTATTATTATTATTATTATTACATGTGTACAAGGCATTCTGGGGTGACAAGGAGTGGGGGATACAGGATGCATTAACTTGCATTTTGGGGTTGAAAATGGAGCCAGGGGCAGATCATAACCTGCACTGACCCAAATGCCAACAACAACAACACACACACACACACAAAAGAGGTTTTAAATTTTGACGTGCGCACTTTGGGGCATTTTGTGCATGGCTCTTTTAAAAAAAGGAGGGGGAACCACACTGCCAATGCCCCTGCAAACGTCACCTATGACAGTCGCTTGATTGACAGCAGGCGCCTTCAAGTTAAACCCGATAAGGCATTTGGGTTACAATGCCCCTCAAATCTAGTGAGCACTTGCTAACGGAGAGATTTGGGGGAGGGGCATCTGGATCTACCCAGTTCCACCCACGTTGACTGGGCCAGTGGGAATGGGGCCTTCCTGTGGGAAAGACTATTCCATAGTCTGGGAGCAGCTACTGAGAAGACCCTCTCCTGTCTCCTCGCCATATATGTCTGTTATGGCAATGAGGCCAAGAGAATGCTCCCCCCTGAAGTTCTTAAACTTGGGCAACATCATAATGGTAAGATATTGGCTATCTTATCTTACTTCATCTGGTTATCTTGTTACGTCTCTGTAAAAATAAGAGGAATCTAATCCACGTATTGTCATTACCCTTATCTCTTCCTCAGCACTAAGCATAGAGATGTCCTCTGTGGTATAAATACTAAGCTAACCGTATAAAAGCTCTATTTCCCCAACTCAGTCTTTCAGTCTGACCTGGGTATGGGTCAGTTCTGCCAATTCTAAAGGGCTAATTGCTAGTGATTAAATCTGAGCCTGGTTTTAAAGCATACAGGGCAATTATAATTGTGGTTTTGTCTGGCAGAATGTAAAATCTATTTATAGATCTGACAGACTTACTGAATCTTAGCTATACCGAGTAATCCCCAGTGTGAGAACACCTTTGAGTTTGGGCACTTGGCCTCTAAAAGGTTTGCCACCACTGCTCTAGAACATGCAGAGGGGTTGTTGGGGTTTCTATGAATCAGAAGGTGCAGAGTGTTAGAATCATAAATCTGGTACCACATGGTTCATCCAGTCCAACCTCTTGCCATGCAGGAATACACAACAAAAGGACAGTAGAGAGATGACCATCCAACTTGTATTTAAAAACCTCCAGAGAAAGTGAGTGCACATTCATATGATATAAAATCTTCAGCTTACCATTCTTATACTTTCAGTCACCAGTAAATTATATTGGAGACCTTTTAATCAGAAATTACTGTAGACCTTTGCTGTAAATAAGTATGCATTGGCTATATGAAAATTACAGTTATTATAATAATTTTACATTTTTTGGTGTTATATATATGTGCTAATGTATTCTCTTCCTTATTGTTGTCCTTTGTATAAAGGCGTTAACAGGCTGAAACTGTTGGACATATTAGCTGTTTAGCATCATGCTTCAGCATCTTTAGGTGTGGACCCCTGTTTTTCAAGGGTTTTCTTCTATGCTTTTTAGTTGCTGTTTCCCACCCCACAGATGAGATCACTGGATGTTTAGGATGTTTTGTGATCTATGGTTCATTGTGATGTATGTTATATTATTGACACACAGATGAACTGAGCATCAATGGAGGCTACAGCATTAATACCCCAATACTTCATCAGATATCACTTTCTGGTGATGGGAAGAAACTGCATCTTAGGATCCTTACAGAGAGCAATGCAGGTCTCTTTTCCTGCTTCACCCAAAAAACTGCAGGCTTTTTCCTGCAGGCAGCCTGCTTACAAACAGTAGCATTCCCCTTCTTGTTGTCTTGTATGTGTGAATTAATAGTGAGTCCTCTCTTCACATCGCCGGTGCCTTCTTGGTCCACTTTATCTCCCTCATCTTTTGTCATGTCTTAAGACGCATTGCTTCAGGGAAATGCATGCCAAAATTGCTTGCCACAGAAACCTTAAAAGTCAATCATTACACTGTTGTAAATGGATCATTCAGACCAGTTTTAATTCAAAATCTTACTCTGTATGTCTTTTCTGAAGTAGATATGATAAGCTTCCCTTTCCTTTCACATGAGCATATCACTGTTTGTTCTTTTCGCTTCTATACAGTTATTGTCCTAAAATGTTTCGTGGTGCAGTGTCTTTTCTGGTGCAGCATCTTTTCCAATCCAACATGAGAAAATAATCTACCTCAGCAATAAATAAAAATGCATAAATAAAATAAAAACGACAAAAACTTAAATATAAGACAACTATTGACAAAACTGACTGACTTGATATGATTTTCCCCAGTACAATTTTTTGGAAACTTCTGGATGTAGAAGCTGAGATGATTAAATAGCTAAAGTTTCATGACATTCAAATGATTTTTTTTTTCCATTTTGCTTTAGTGTTACCATATCTTGTTGCAATGTGTCCCAGAGTATATGAGGATGCCCCCTTTCCTTATGACTTTTCTACAATCAGCTATTTGTTCATTCTCCTGTTGGAGAATGTGACAAGGAAAATGAAACTGCTGGTTTCCTTCCCTTTCTTTGTACACACTGCTTCCTCTCAGGTCATATTGCAAACCAAAGCAGTCCAAGAATCTTCATGTTGTCCTCCTCCTGTTTGTTTATGTTTTTTTTTTCTAGTGGTTATCTTGGATAACCGTTAAACTCTGGAATCATTTCCTTAAGTATTTGTTTAGTGAAGACATTTCCCTGGTCTCTGGTGTCTCAACATATTCCACAGTGAAGTTTGACCTGGGCATACTGGAACTCCCTAGATAGCATCACAAAATGCATGGAGAGCAAGATGATCCAGGAGGGCAACCAGGATCAGTCCCATTTTGGCCAGTTTCATCTCAGTTTCTCTACATTATTTTTTCATGGTTGTACAATCAATAAGAAATGATAGAAAAAAGTTTCCTCTTCTAAGTTCAATTTGTACCTCTGTTCTACAACTTACAGTGGGCCCTTCATATCGGCAGACTTGTAATCCATGGATTTGACTGCCCACAGATTAACACTTTCCATATTATTCATAGAATCATAGAATTGGAAGGGACCTCTAGGGCCATCCAGCCCAACTCCCTGCCATTCAGGAAATGTCAATCAAAGCATCCCCGACAGATGGCCATCCAGCCTCTGTTTAAAGACCTTTAAGGAAGGAAACTCCATTACACTCCTAGGAAGGAGTGTGTTCCACTGTCGAACAGCCCTTACTGTCAGGAAGTTCTTCCTAATGTTGAGGTGGAATCTCTTTTCCTGCAGCTTAGATCCATTGTTCTGGGTCCTGTTCTCTGGAGCAGCAGAAAACAAGCTTGTTCCCTCCTCAATATAACATCCCTTCAAATATTTAAATATGGCTATCATATCACCTCTTAATCTTCTCTTCTCCAGGCTAAACATTCCCAGCTCCCTGAGTCGTTCCTCATAGGGCATGGTTTCCAGACTCTTCACCATTTTAGTCGCCCTCCTCTGGACACGCTCCAGTTTCTCAATTTCCTTTTTGATTTGTGGTGCCCAGAACTGGACACAATATTCCAGGTGGGGCTTGACCAAAGCAGAATACAGTGGCACTATTACTTCTCTTGATCTAGACACTATACTTTTATTGATGCAGCCTAAAATTGCATTGTCCTTTTTAGCTGCTGCATCACACTGTTCACTCATGTTGAACTTGTGGTCTACTTGGACTCCCAGATCCCTTTCACACGTAGTTTCATTCTGTCAGGTGTCCCCCATCCTATATCTGTGCATTCCATTTTTTCGCCCTAAGTGCAGTACCTTACATTTCTCCGTGATGAAATTCATTTTGTTAGCCTTTGCCCAGCTTTCTAGTCTATTCAGGTCGTTTTGAATTTTGATCCTGTCCTCTGGAATATTAGCTATTCCTCCTAATTTGGTGTCATCTGCAAATTTTATAATTATGCTCCCAATTCTGTCATCCAAGTCATTGATAAAGATGTTGAATAGCACGGGGCCCAGGACAGAGCCCTGTGGGACGCCACTGGTCACTTCTTTCTAGGATGAAAAGGAGCCATTGTAGAGCACCCTTTGGGTTCGACCAGTCAACCAATTCCAAATCCATGTAACAGTTGCCTTGTCTAGTCCACATTTTACAAGCTTGTTTGCAAGAATATCATGGGGAACTTTGTCAAAAGCCTTACTGAAATCAAGATATACTATATCCACAGCATTCCCTTCATCTACCAAGCTGGTAATGTTATCAAAGAAAGAGATCAGATTTGTCTGGCATGACTTGTTTCTCTGAAACCCATATTGACTCTTTGTGATTATAGAATTGCTTTCTAGATGTTCACAGACTCTCTGTTTAATGATCTGCTCTAGAATCTTTCCTGGTATTGATGTCAGACTAACTGGACAATAATTGTTTGGATCCTCTTTTTTCCCCTTTTTGAAGATGGGGACAACGTTTGCCCTCCGCCAGTCGGCTGGGATCTCTCCTGTTCTCCAGGAGTTCTCAAAGATTATTGCCAATGGCTCCAATATTACATTTGCCAGTTTTTTTAATACTCTTGGATGTAGTTCATCTGGTCCTGGAGATGTATATTCATTTAGATTAACAAATTAGTGTGTGCACAGGGATGCGCTAACACATCCAGGTGCATGTTTCTGCCCTTGAATAATACGTGGCATGACCATCCATGTTTTTTGTTTTTTGTTGGTTTTATGGAGCCCTATGGTCCCCAGAAAAGTGTCCTAGGGGTCACAGAATACATTGGATCTTTCCTTCTGAAAACAGAGAGGAGAAATATTCATCTTGAAAGGAGATCTGACCATTGGGATTTATCCCCTTCATCAGCTGGATACCTCCCAGCCGTCTTTCTCCTCTAATGTGATGTTCTGAGGAGAGGGAAGGAGGGCATGCCATTTGTCTACTGGATAATCCCAGTTCCCAGTCACACAGACACACATGATGAGAAGAAGGAAGGACCACAGAGGGCGAACTCCTACATACTTCATCATCACTCCGCACAATCAGGATTCTACCTTCCAGACTATCATCTGCACATTTAGCAGTGCTGTCTTAGACTCTTCTAATTGTTAATGAAACTCATGGTTTGTTTGACTGAATAAATCTCTTTCATGTAATGGTTCTAACTGTATGACTAGTCCTGGATCCTATCCATTATTTGTAATAGATATTGTGACTCATCAATAACGCCATCACTTGCTTCCATGCAGTTTGAAGTCACCAATACTATGTGTCATTTGTGTGTGCCCTGTCTTTCATTGCCTTACGTTATGGCAACCCATGATTTCATAGGGTTTTTCTTAGGCTAAGAATACTCCGAGTGTGTTTTTGGCCAGTTCCTTCCTCTGACATATGCAGCGCACCTGTATTTTTTGATGGCTCTCTCATACTTAAACTGAGTTGACCTGCTTACTTCCAAAGCAGTCATGATCTGTGCCTTGAGGTATTTAGAACTAACATCATTCATAACAATTCTAAGGGCAGCGAAAGTAAAATTTTTTGCAGTTTTTTCCATCTACTTCAGCTAGTGACTCTGTGTGGCAGTACGGTGCAAGAATGTAAGTGAACATATTCTAAGGTCAGTTATTAGAGAACAGCTGTTGTAATTTTGTGTTTTTTTGTTTTGTGACTACATCTGTGGATTAG
>NC_056523.1:55920817-55941693 GCF_019175285.1 Sceloporus undulatus
CTTCACAAGGAAGTGATCCTACCCCAACAATTAGGCTGTTGTGCTGCCCCCTAAAAACCACCTCCTCCTCCATGCATCCAATACCAAAAGCATGCCCTACCATATGGGTCAATCCAACAATGTACTGAGAACCTCATTAATGGCTTGATATACATGCAGTCTCAAGCAGGCCCTTTCAGGACAACCTCAGCGTGGATGTTGAAGTTCCCCAGAACCACATTCCTGGGGGTTTTCAGAACCACCTTTAAGGCCATGTTTGGCACCTCAAACAGGGAGGCCCTGCTGGGTAGCTGGGTGGGCAGTATTCCAGCAGCATCCTTGTGGTGCCAAACATTGTTCTGTCTCTTTTGCTCAAGATACAAACCCTCAAAGGCAGAATCCTCATAATAAAATCCTTATAAATGACAGCAACTTCTCCCCCACCCTGCCCCCCAATCCAGCTTTATGCTGCACTGGTTGCCAAGGTGGACTACACTGGGAGAAGTCCACTCCACCAAGTTCATCCATCCCCAGTCTCTGTAATGCATACTAGGTCAGAGTCAATTCACACTCTCATTGTGGGTAGCACTAGAATACCAAACCCTGCCTCTCACTTTCCATTCTCCAAGTAAGAGTTGGTGCCTGTGCCCCTATGTCTCCCCAAAGGGATGGCCTTCTTCTTTGTCACCCCTATAGGGGTCAACCCACTGCCAATGACTGGCTCTGCTTTATATCCCCTCACAAGCAAGGAAAGCAAAGTTCTTCAAATGGGAGGAGCAGCTGGTCCTGATCATAGCCCTAATTCTTCAGGGAACAATAGCACTTCCACAGTCGGAAAGGCTAGGAGAAGCCAGATGGAAAACCTTTCTCTTATTCTCTCTTGCTGGCTTGGCTGCAGACACTCACAGTTGGTATATATTGCTTCCGCATCTTAGCAGCTGCTCCATAGCTGTAGAACATCCTTGTTAACTTAGAGCCGGCAAATCTTTTTTTAAAAAAATATTTTTAAGCTTTCTGGGAAGTCTTTGCAGGGCAAGGTTAAAAGCTGAAAAAGGTAGGCTTCTAAAAATGTATCAAACTAAAATGTGCTTTGTTTGGATGATTTAATAAATTGTCATTTATGGAAATTTAAATCACTGCTGCCTACTAGGAAACTGGCAGAATTTGAGCTAATACATGAAATTTAAATAAATATATCTCCAAGATTCAAGCATCCAAAGGAGCATGAAAGGTTTCATGATTTCTATGTGAATCAGCCGTGTAGCACAAAGTTCCTTTGCCATGTAGTTTATTCAGAACCCAGGTGAACGTCTGGTCTGTACTGCCTTGGTCATTTCCAGATTATTTTCACATGATTAGGGCAGAGAAGGGGTTTTTGTGTTTTGCCACTCCTTCAGGACATTTTTGCTATGGGGTTTCAGGACTCCAATGGGCCTCTGTGGTCTCCCAAATATATCACACAGTGAGTGCATGTAGTCTGTAGCCCACAGCTTCCCCACCCTGCAAGTCACACTATTTATTTCACTCTTTCCATGTAAGGTGCCATGAATAGTTAAATTGAGGGGCCTTTCACATAATCACAGTTATAGCACTATGATCCCACTTTGCCATACTGCATCCAAAGGAATTCAGGAGTTTGCTGAGGCATTATGATAGGGCATCTTACATTAAATCTAGCATTGCTTTTGTTTGTTTTAAAAAATGCAACTGTTACCCAGATTACTAGGTCAGCATGGTGCAGTGCTTTGAGCGCTGAACTACAACTCTGGAGACCAGAGTTTGAATCACCACCACTCAGCCATGGAAACCGACTGGGTGAGCTTGGGCAAATCACAAGTTCTCAGCCTTGAAAGGAGGCAAAGGCAAACCCCCTCTAAAAAAATCTTGCCAAGAAACCCCCATGATAGGGTCCACCTTAGGGATGACTTAAGTCAGAAATGACTTGAGGGCACACAACAACTAGGATTCCATAATGCAGGAAGAATATGCTACTGATTTAAATGATAAAACTTTAATTGCCACTATTTAATGAGCCTTGCACCCCAAGTAACTGTTTTTCTTTTGGGGGTAACTGGCATTTACTCCTACTGAAAGGGGAAAGCAAAAGCAAATAGGCATCAATGGCGTTCCAAAGGAATAATATCTGCTGTACTACTTTTTCTTGTGTGATAGTTCTCCACATATTTAATAATGAGAAAAAAATTATCATGTAGAATTTGTCAACAGGAGTTTATTTGCAGAGCATTCAAGGTATCATTGAACAATTACTGAATGAGATGTGTAGCTTTGGTGTCCATCTCTCTAGGGAGTATTATTATAAAATCCAAATAATCAGGGCACAGGCTCATTAGAGTAGATTATCCAGTTTTTTAAGACTTATCAGGAGGATCATAACAAGCCATTAGGCAGCTGAACAGTAAATACATGTAAGAATCTGTATCCATCTTCTTTCATATTTAACACTACTTATGCTAATTTTGCAAAAATATTACCTGTTTTTAATGATGGAAGGGGTGGGGCTAACATGCGCTCTTCTCCACATATTCATTTATCTCCCCCAGGACTTAAATTACTGATTTACTAAATAACTAAATTACAGGTATTATTATGTAAGCCCTGTGTTAGCTCCACATCTTTCCACTGTCATTTTGATCATGTCAGAACTAACAGTTCTGAAGAGAAGAGCCTCTTTTATTCAAGGAGGATCTCAGCATCAGCCAGAATTCGGGTGGGGGGGGGAATCTGTATTCTGGCTCATATGAAGACTCTACACACAGAAAAGCTCTCTCTCTACAGCTCCTTTTCCCTTCAGATTCACAACATTGCTCTCATTTTCCCCAATTCTGAAAACAACCTCACATCTTTTGACCCCTCCTCCTTTGTCTAGCTATCGTACGATTTCTCTTCTTCCCTTTCTTTCTAAGGTTTTGGAACGGGTTGTTATCCTTGCTGTCTCGCGTTTCTTGAAGCCAAAACTCCATTCTTGATTCCCTTTCATCTGGTTCTGCCCCAGTCATTCACACGACAGCTCTCCTCAGATCTCCAATGACTTTTATGGCCAAGGCCTTAATGGCTTTACTCTGTTCTCCTTCTTCTTTGATTTGTCGCAGCCCTTTGACCCGTGATCACTGTCTCCTAGTTGACATTACTCTTCTGATCTTGGTTCTCAGACTCTGTTCTCGACTGGTTGATCTTATTTGTCAGACAGATCTTTTGCAGTAGTATTCAGGTGGTCAGACTTCCTCTGTGTCCCCTTCTTATCTGTTGGGTTCCCCAGGGCTCTGTTCGGGTCCCCTTCTGTTTCTCTCTACACACTGTCCTTAGGTAAACTCATAAGCTCTTTTGGTTTTTCCTACAATCTGTATGCCGATTGACACCCAAGTTGTTCATCTTTCCGCCCCTCTTGACCCTTTCTCCACGGCTTGAACAGCAAGTTCGTCTTGCCTAACAGCTTGTTCTCGCAGTTGATCGCAATCGCGTTTGAAGCTCAACCTTGTCCAAGACGAGCTTCTTGTCTTTCCTCTAAGCCCACCCTTCACACTTCCATTTTCTGTCTCGTGGACAACATTTCTATCAACCATCCAGCAAGCCACAGTCTTGGTTTTATCTTTGATTTCTTCTCTTTGTCGTGTATTTTTTTCCCACAAGATCCAACCACAGCCAAGGCTTTTAGATTTTTTTTATACAATCTTCCCAAAAATCCGACCATATCTCTCCGCCTCTTACTGCCAAGCTCTGGTCTTTGTTACTGTTAACGTCCTCTGGCTGGGCTTCTCTTTTTCACCTCCGTCCTTTACTTTCTGTCCAGCATTCCAGCTGCACGCATTATCACATCCGCCCACCGCTCTGACCATATCTTCCTGTCTTGGCATCCCTTCACTGCTCCCCTTCCTTTCGCATTCATATAACTCCTGCTGTCACGTTTAAAGCCCTACATGGGGCTGGCCCCTCCTTCCTTATTAGTTATTAGACCTTATTTTCCTCACTTCCCACTAGGGCCCCTCCGTTCTGGTAGTTCAAGTATGCTGTCCCAGCCCCCGGATTTCCTCTGCCATCTAAGTATTCGCCCCTTTTCACTACTGCCCCTCACTCCTGGAACATTATTCCCCCTGCGAGCAAAAAGCCATCACTTCTTTACACCAGCTTCAAAAACGGAATTGAAGAATTCTCAGTGCAGCGTTCCCCTAGGATTGCTACTTGTCACTTGCTATTGATGTTCTTTTGTGTCTGTTTTTATTGACTCATTTCCTGTATTTGCTATGTATTTTATACTGTATTATCCTACTAGAAGAGGGCCCCCCCCCCCTTTCTCCACCACCACTCCCTCTTGTGTCGTATTTTTTAGATTGTAAGCCTAGGGCAGGGAACCTCCAATTAAAAAAATTGTATGTACAGCGCTGTGTTAATTTACAGCGCTTTATAAATAAAGGTTAATTAATACTAATAATAAGGAGCTATTCATTGTGCTGTGACTGAATCTTATCCCCAAAACAGATTAAAAGAACATCACCACCCACTAACATGAAGTGAACTAGCAGTTACTGTGTCACACACTCTCTCTGATGGCAGGCCCCAAGCACCACCAATATGTTTACAGGCTCTATCCCATATAAGTCTGTGTTGCAGTTGAACACCTATTATTTCGTGGAATTCGAACGTTCGGCAGATATGCTATGCTGCTTAATGAAATCTGATTTTGCAAAGCAATAAAAAATTGCTAGATGGAAGTACGATATCCCTGAAACTGAAATTTACTAATTTCAGGGAACAACATCTGGAAACCACAAAAAAAAAATGAGAATGTCAATTGCATATTTACTGTCCCCCAAATGCCATCTCGCAGTGCCTAATTTACTAAATTGACACTTATTTATTTTTTTTTTTAAGAACAACTACTCCTTAGGAAGTTGTGGTTTGCATTTTTTTCAAAAATCTGGGGAAATGTATAAAATTAATGCACTCTTCAGGACCATAACGGCACTCGGTTTTAACAATACACATTTCCCCCCTTCTTCCGAGCCTACCTAATGCACACACAACAGAGACCTGAAGGCAAACACCTGTTTGGACCATAGAATAATAGAATTAAGAGTGGAAGGGACCCTGTGGGCACTCGATGCCAAACCCAGCCTCATGCAAAAAAATCTCCAGCTTAATAGCATCTCCAGCTAGTAGCTGTCCCAGGACTTTTTGAAGACTGTTCAGAGCAGGAGACCCTACTACGTCTAGGCCAATTGGCCCTTCCAATTTGGGGCCAACCAGCTTTACTGTCAAAAGTTCCTTTATAATGTTCATTCAAAATCCTTACTCTCCTGTAATTTCAAACCCATTAGGCCTTACCCCTACCCTCTGGGGAGCAGAGGAAAAGATGGACCCTCCTTCTCTGCTGAAAGTTCCTTGTGACTATTTAAAGAGGCAATATGGTCCACCTATCAGTCTTCTATTCACAAGCCTAGCTCCTTCAACTCATCTCATTATGTTTGTTCTCCAACTTCTTATCTTGCTACCCTTCTCTGAATTTGCTCCAATTGTCTCTATCTTTCAAAGTGAGGTGCCAGAACTGATGTTGTACTCCAGATGCGGCTCGACTAATGCAGAATTAGAAGACTATTACTTCTCTCAGCTTGGCAACTATGCTTCCATTATTGCGGCTAAAATAACCATCACCTTCTTTTGCTGCAGCATCACTTATGGATCATATTTCAATTTCTGATCAACCATAATTCCAAGGTCCTTTTCACAACTTTGCCATTGCTGAGCCATCTATCACCTGTCATAACCTGTTGCCATTTTCTTTGTTGTTCCTCTACATGGGGGCAAACCCTTATACAAACTCGGAAGCTGCAAAATGGGTGCAACCCATGGCAACCCGGCTGGTCCACTGGTGCGTCCAGGGAAAGCCCATATAACACCACGCTTTTAAAAGATCTTTCATTGGGCTGCCATTCGCTTTCCGAGCTCAATATAAGGTGTCTGTTCATTACCTATAAAGCCCTAAATTGTTGGGCCCCCGGATACCTGAAGGGACCGCCTCTCCCCGCTACATTCCCGCTCCCCCTCGCACTCCCGAACGTTGGGCAGCAGCTATGAGTGCCTGGGGTATGGCCTCCATCACTCGGAGGTCGTTCCCATAGCTGCCCAAGCCCTTGGAATGCGCTGCCCACGACTCCGCGTCACCACCCTGGCCCAATTAGAAGACCTCAAAACCACCATTCCAACGGTTCCCCGCGTAAATATCCCGGGGCCCCCTCCTCTCTCTGGCCAAGGGTTGGGCTTTGGGGCTTTTGTTGGTTTGTTTTTAATATGTTTTATGGAATTGTTTTATTTATTATGTTGAGCCGCCCTGATCGGGAAGGCGGCATATAATAAAATTTATTATTTTGTTGTTGCGCGACCTAATGTGGTTTTTATTTCTCTTCTAATTTTTTTTTTACTTTTCATCTTTATCTTATCCTTTTGTTCTTCCTACTTCTGCGCCCCGGTGGGAGCCCTCAGTGCTAGCCTGCATGTAATGGGTTCTCACCAGATATTGCCCGTTAGAATAGTCTTGGGAGATGAATGGCACATGTCTCTGTCTGCAGTACACAAGGTTATTTCCCTACAGAAACTTTTTCAGTTAATTGGATCATCTTGCAAACAATGGTAGGTTGTCCATTATAGACGTCATTCTGCCATAAAATAAGGCATGAAACTGGAACAATCTGCATAAATTAGAAGCCCATTTTTAAAAACTATAGGTGAGTTTGGGGAGGGACAAAGTCATTAGTAAACAACACAGCTTTGACAGTGGCAGTGCTTTCTTGAGAAACTGAAAGACTCCTTTCAAATGTGATCTGCAACTCAGGAAAAAAACTGCAGATATCCATTTAGTACTCCAAGGCTTTATAATCACTAAACCAGGGAAGAGTCCAATGCAATCTCTTTTTAAGCAGAGAAAGATAGGTTTGTCCTATATCACAGCCTAGCTGACAAGGATTTTTTTTTTTTTGCCCTAACTTAAAGTCTCCGGAGCTTCCTAAAATCTTAACATCATTTTAAAGCTTTATAATAAGAAAGTTAAAACAATTAAATAGTAACACATAGAATTGCACAACCTGGATAAAAACAATTATGTCCAAGCCTGTACGTAACAAAAGTTTGGACTTGGTAAAAATGTACCAACAGGGGCACCAATCAGGCCTCCAAGGCGCTATTCACAACAGGGGCCCGCCGAGAAGACCCTCTCCGAAGGTCTCCCCGACGACTCAATTCTTAGGCGATATCTACAGAGAGAGTGCTCTCTGAGTAGGGTCCCAAATCATTTAGCCTTTAATTTATACGCACCTTAGATTAACTGAAGTATACTGGCTGCCAGTGCAGTTCCTTCAGAACTGTGTATCGGTTTCTAAGGAGTTCCAGAGCGTCTGGCTGCTGCATTTGTATTAGTGCAGTTTGACTCATCTTCAAGTGATTATTTAGGAAGGGTTCCCAGAGGCAAGCCCCCTCTCTACCCAGGAGCTCTTTTAACCATCCATTAAGAAGCCAGCCCTTCCTCCAGTCCATCTGCCTTGGTCCAGGCCTCGATGTGGAGAGATCTGCTGGACCTGATCCTCTTCCCCCCACCCTCCCTTCTCTTTGTGTCGTATCTTTTAGATTTAAGCCTGAGGGCAGGGAACCGACTGACTAAGTTTTGTACCAGGCATGGACTATTGTTAGTTATCCCGTCCAGAACCATCGCTGGGTGGATGGTCAGTTCCCAAAACACACAATGAAAAGATGGATCCAGAAATATCACACTATGCACCGCTCCTTGTAAATACAATCTATACAGACAGTAGCCAACCACCCATTCCCGACCCAAGAACTGTTGTACAGTAGTGTATATGTTACAAAAAAAGGGTTAATGTAGGAAAAGTGATAAGCAAGACAGGATGCAGTCACTTAGGGCTGGGATGGTTTAGCCTGAAAAGAGAAAGTTAAGAGGTGATATGACAGCCCTGTTAAATACTTAAAGGGTGCCATAGGGAGCAAGCTTGTTTCGTGCCTCCAGAGCTAGGAACCGAAACAATGGATGCAAGCTACGGAAAAGAGATCCGCCTCACATTAGACGGAACTTCCTGACAGTAAGGGCTGTTCGATAGGACACACTCCCTTGGAAGAGTGGTGGGTCTCCTTCCTTGGAGGTCTTCAAACAGAGGCTGGATGGCAATATGTCAGGTATGTTTGACTGAGATTCCTGCATGGGCAGGGGGGTGGACTGGATGGCCTTGTGGGCTCTTCCAAATCTATATCATGTTACAACTGCGAGTAACATTACTCATCTTCATATCTGGTTTCAGACTCGTTCTATACGGGGTTTAAGTAATCTGCTAAACAACTAACAAGAACTCATTCACAGAGCCCGTCTTCCGAATCCGATCATTCACTGCCCCCATCACCCATTATACATCTAGCAGGCATGCCCCATCACCTTCACAGCCCAGCTTAGTTGGGTGACAAGCTCAGTGTCATCGATGTCCATTTGATGCCACCAACTCAAAACTTCTAATGACCTCCCCAGTGGTTGTTCACTCAGCATGCAGACAAGATGGAACTTGGCATGCCACAGCACAATAGCCAAGGGCTGCAAGTGCTCATGCCACACTTTGCAATCAACGTTGCAGATAAGACAGACCACTGTACCATGCTCCTACTCCCTTCCAACATAGCCCTCCAATGGATATCATGATCATTATAAAAAGCCACTGAAAATCCAGGAAGTAAAGCAGGGTACATTCCCCTGTCTCTCTCTTAAGCAACAACCCTTCAGTACGTCCTTCACAGAAATCAGATTGAAATGGGAAATAATATTTTACTCCATTATCCCTGAAGCTGCTCATCTACACAATGAGCACGTGCCCAAAATTGGATTGAGATGGGGGTGTATATTTTCACATACAGTGGACCTCGCCTTATGCGGGATCCATTCCGTCCCCCGCGTAAGGCGATTCGCTATGCTCAGCCCCATTGGAAACAATGGCTCGGCCGGCGGCACACGGGCGCAACGTGGTGCACCCATTCAATTGAATGGGATGCGCCGCCCTTCCCCCCACGCTTGAGCGTTTATGCTTCAAGCGCGTAGGCGCAGGGCCGCGTACTTGGAATCCAGAAGCTCTTGGGACTAGGTTTATCCTAGCTCTCTGGCTGATTCATAGCTCCTCCACTTGAAATACTCGCTGGATTTGTGTTGAAGATGAAAAAAAGACAACATTCATTTTACTTTTACTGTCCCCTGCAACACAATAAAATGTTCTGTTAAATATTATTATTAATTTATTATTATGAATTTATTCGCCCTTTTAAAAATTTACAGCGCTGTAATACAATCTTTTAGTAGTCTTCCCTGCCAGGCTTTACAATTAAAAGACAGACACAAAAGCAGAGGGAGTGGTGGGTGGGATTGATCAGGTCCAAGTCTTCCCCCGCCAGCTGACCAAGGCAGATGACTGGGGAAGGCTTGGCTTCGTAATGGATGGTAAAGGAGCTTCTGGTCGAGAGGGGCTGCCTCTGGGAACCCTTCCCTAATAATATAGTCTTATTCAGTTTGAACTGGGTAGATAGTATGAGTGTGCATGCGGGGGAAGAAGGTTCCAGGAGTAAAGGGCAAAGAGAAGGGACAAATTGGAGGGGCAGTGGTAGTCCCACACTGTGACGGAGACCTTGACTACCAGAGCAGAGGTACGAGTAGGAATGTAAGGAAAAAGAAGGTCGATATTAAGGAGGGGCATCCATGGAGGCTTTGAAATCAATAACAAAAGCTTTACCGGATGCGGAAGGGGAAGGGGAGCCAATGAGGGGGGGATAAAAGAGAGAAAATGTCAAAGCGGTGAGCGGATGTGAAATACAGGCAGCTGACTTGACAGGTTTAAAGGATGGAGGTGTGAAAGAGAAGCCCGTTAGAAGGAGTTACAAATCTAGTCCAAACATAGGGATGGAGCAGAGTGCTTGCAGTAGAGATGAGAGATGGATGGATCTTGGCAATGTTTGGGAAAGAATCTACAGCCTTGGTGGTGGCCTTATCTGGGAAAATGACAGAGAAGAGTCAAATGAAGCCAAGACTGCGGCTGAGAACCGTGAATCGAATGTCGTCGACAGAAACAGAAAAGGAATATGAAGGTGGGTTTGGTGGAAAGACGAGATCAGTCTTAACATGTTGAGCTCAAGCGCCGAAGCCGCACCACTGAGGATGGCCTCAGACAAGGAAACTGCTGTTCAAGCCCCTCGAAAGGTCAGGGGTGGGGATACAGCTGTGTCGTCGGCGTACAGATGATAGGAGAAACCAAAAAACTGAAGTTTACCTAGGGACAATGTGTGAGAGAACAGAAGGGGACCCAAGACAGAGCCCTGGGGAATCAACAGATAGGGGAACAAAGGAAAGTCTGACCACCCGTGACCACGCAAAATCATCGACAAGTAAGATTTAACCGATCGAGAGCAGAGTCTGAGACCGAAGGCAGAAGTAATCAACCAGGGACAGTGATCAACAAGTCAAAGGCCGCAGACAATCAAGAAGAATGAGAATATGTAGAGCGTTACTTGCCGCAAAGATCGTTGAATCTTGTGAGGGCTGTTTCTGTGAGTCCTGGGAGAGAAGCCATTGGAAAGTGTCAAGGATGGAGTTGGTTTAAAAAAATTATATAGCGATAATAAGACCCCGTCTAGGACCTTAGAAGAAAAGAAAAGAGAAATTGGCGATAGCTAGACAAAAAGGGGGTCGAGAGGGGTTTCTTCAGAATGGGAACGAGAGCATGTTTGGGTAAGAAGGTAAGCACTAAAGATTAGATAAAGACAGAGGGGGTATAGTAAGGAGAGGGAGGGAAGGATAGGATCAAGAACAGTGTGGTTTGAAAATTTAGCAGCGTAGAGAGTTCATCCAAGAAACAGGGAAACGAGCGTTTATTAGTAGAAGGTACCGGAGGTAGTGGTAGGGGGCAAGTCGGGGAAACTATTCAGATCGAAAGTAGTGACTTAGTGATGAAGTATGGTGAAGTCAGTGGGGAAAAGTGAGAAGCAGGGGAGAGGAAGGTTTTGTAGTGTATTGACGCAGGGACAACAGCTGCGGACACCTCTCATTAGCGCTATTAGCGATTTAAATAGTTCTTTTTGCCAGACAGAGCGCATGAAAAAATAAAAGGATGAATTTATAATGATTGAAATCGGCCGGTTTCTAACTTTTTCAAACGTTGGCCGCTCGAGAGCAGGACGAGGAACCTGGTAGGGGAGTGACCAGGGCTGAGGGCCTAGTCAGGGGGAGACACACGTACAGATACAGGAGCAAAGCAGTGTCGAGAGTTGAAGAAAGAGTGGAATTAAATAAGACATTGCGATAACGCAGAGTCCCACGATCAAGAGAAGAGAGAGATAATTCCAAGTCTGACTGAGATGGTCAGAGTTAACGCTGAAGGCGGGAAATGGCACTGGACAATACGCGAGGAGGTGGGATATAAGTAAAAGTAAAAGAAATTAAATGATGGTCAGACAATGGAAAATCAGATGCCAGGTAGTCGGAAATGAACGGCACTTAGCAGCAAGAATTAGGTTGAGACAGTGACCAGACGAATGGGTTGAGGAGTTAGACTGAGTTAGACTGAGGCGACCAAACGAAGCAAACAGGGAAGCTAAGGCGAGATAAGGATTTTTCAGTCATATTGTTCGTGACTTCCATTCAAGCCTTTGTCTAGGTTTGCCTTCATTGCCTCTGTAGGTTTTCTGTTAACCCAGGTGAATTACGGCATCACAACATGGGGACTGCACACTTCAGGAGTTGTTGCCATCAAGGCCCTTTCTTACACCATTCCATAGTAGAGCAATACCAATACCAAAAGAGAATTCCACCACAACCCTAGGAGGAACAGTAAGAGCTGTTTTTCAAACAAGTGGAACAAACACCTCGGAGATAATGGTAGCCTCCTTCTTTAGAGGTCTTTACAAGAGACTGGATGAACATTCTATTGGGGATGCTTTGATTTGAGAGTTCCTGCATGTCCTGTGGTCTCTTCCAACTCTAGATTGTCTGATTCACTAAGGAATCTTTCAGATCCTTTCTTCTATACCCAGCCCCAACACCCCGAGGGAAGATCACTACTGCCAAACCAAACTTCACAAGGAAGTGATCCACCCCAACAATTAGGACTTTTGTGCTTGCCCTAAAAACCACCTTCCTCTCCATGATCCAATACCAAAAAGCATGCCCCCCTACCATATGGGTCCACCAACAATGTACTGAGAAACCTCATTAATGGTTGGTATACATGCAGTCTCAAGCGGCCTTTCAGGACGGAACAGCTCAGCGTGGATTGTTGAAGTTCCCCAGCACCACATTTCCTGGGGGTTTTCGAACCACCTTTAAGGCCCATGTTTGGCACCTCAACAGCTCCACCAGGGCTAGCCTGAAGAAAGAGAGCCCTCCCTCCATGACAACTGTCATCCTTCAGCCTGTAACAGGCAGGACCAGCTCCACCAGGGCTAGCCTGAAGAAGAAGAGCCCTCCCCTCCAGTCCATTTGCCTTGGTCCAGGCCTTAGAGGGAGGAGAGAAGAACTGCTGGACCTTATCCCCTTCTTCCTCACCACCATTACCTTCTCCTTTTGTGACGTGTCTTTTAGATTGTAAGCCTGACGGCAGGGAACCTTCTTATTAAAAATAATAATTGTAAGCCGCTTTGATAGCCTTTAGGGCTGAAGGGCGAGGTATGTATAAATAAACAAATAAATAAATAAAGTTAGAAGTGTCCAAGCCATTGTATTCTCCATCACCATGTACAGGTGTGAAAGCTGGACAGATAAGAAAGCATATAGGAAGAAAATCAACTCATTTGAGATGTGGTGCTGGAGAAGAGTGCTGAGGATACTGTGGCCAACCAAAAAGACAAACAAATAAACTCTCTCTGGAAGACAAGACGATGAAACTGAAGTCGCTGTACTTTGGAAAAGACAATAATGCTAGGAAAGGTGATGGGAGTAGAAATAGAGGAAGACTGCATGTCAGATGACTGGATTCATTCAGAGAGGTCATGAATCTGCTAGACCTAAGTGGAGGATAGGGGGGCTTGGAGGTCATCTCATCCACAGGATCACCATGAGTCAGTGTCAACTTGAATGCAGTTAACAACAATAAAGGGCAGAATCGTTTATTTGTCTACTTATTAATATTTTTATATCCTGACTTACACCATGGGATCTTGGAATGGCATACACATAAGATCTAACAGTGTAAACCAATTCAGAATTTAAAACAATAAAAATAATTTAAACATGCTTTTTAAAAAGTAGCAATTTAAAACACTCTAAAATGTTTAAACAGCTTAAAATTGTGTAAATCTACATTTGGGGGGAGGAAGTTTTATCATGAGACTGGAATGAAAACAATGTGGGTGCCAATTAGACTTCCAAGAGGAGGGCAGTCTGTAACTGGAGCACCGGGGAGGGACGCAAGGAGCCCTTTCCCATGTCCATGAGACAGACCCCTCGAACAAACCTCAGTCCTTGGACAGATGTAGAAAGAGAGAGGATCTCTTTCAAATATTTAGGTCTTAGTTTTTACATGATTGGCAGGCTCTGGGCCATTTTTAGGGGCACTCCTCACTCCACACACTGCATGACAGTAGTCCAATCAAAAAGTTATCAGTATATATGAACTACTGTGAACACAATCTTCATCAGTATTTCACAATCATGCCCAATGTAAGATATTCCTTCAAAGCAAAATGCAATTATGTGTTTCCCACAAACACTCCACCCCCTTTGACAAAGCTAGATATGTGCACCAATCTCAAAGGTCACAGCATTTCTTCTGGCCTACTCAGAAAAGTCTTTCCTAGCACTATCAATGATCTTGTTAATTTCTGCTGTATTAGTCTTGTCAAAATTTCTCTTGTCCAATCCTGAAAATAATAATAAAGTTAGCAGAAATGAGATGGATGAAGCGCATTCATGTACAGTCAGTCTTCTGTGTCCACAGATTCTTTATCCATGGATTCAACCATCCATGGGTTGAATATGTTCAAAACAGATTCCAAAAAGCAAGCCTAGGTTTTGCCATTTTATATGAGGAGAGCATTTTACTAGGCCATTTAGTTTAATGGGACTTCAGCATTCATGGATTTTGGTATCCATGAAGGGTCATGGGATCAAACCCTGCAGATACCAAGGGCCCATAGTATTATGCAAGGGAGGGCACATCATCTCACTCAAGTCCAAATGCATAGTACCAAAGGCCAATCAGTTCAGGCACAAAGCTCAAGAAGCTTTGCCTATCTATGGCAATTAAAATAGATTAATACACTAAATAATTAATGACCTGCTGATCTTTTATGACACTTTAAACCTGCTGCCTGCAGGAGCCATCTCCAACATAGCAGCTGGTAGCTCCCAGGTCAGCATGGGGGTGAACCAACTCCAGAGGTTTAGTCAAAAAAATTTAATGAATTTTATTCATTACAAATTTGTTCTTTCTTCCTTCTCACGTGCCCTGTCTATGGCTAAACAAACTTATTACAAATCATTGATCTCCACCAATGAGAGGCGCCCGCAGCGTTTGTTCTCCATCTTCAACTCTTTGCTTAAACCTCCCTCTCCTCCTGTCTCTTCATCATTCTCTCCTAATGACTTTGCTAATTATTTCATCTCAAAGATTACCACTATTCGCTCTGAGATAGTCCCTCCTGATTCTTCTTCTGCTCATAATCTTCTATCGCCCTTGCCTAACAAATTTTCTGTGTTTCCTCCTGCTTCTTTGGATGAACTCTCTACACTTGTGAACTCTTCCAAACCTGCAACCTGTTCTCTTGATCCAATTCCTACTCATCTTCTAATTTCTATAGCTTCCTCTTTTCTGCCCTCGCTTCTCCATATCTTCAATCTCTCTCTCTCTCTACAGGCTCCTTCCCTTCAGACTTCAAACATGCTCTCATTTCCCCAATTCTGAAAAAACCTCTTGACCCCTCCTCTTTGTCTAGCTATCGTCCGATTTCTCTTCTTCCCTTTCTTTCTAAGGTTTTGGAACGGGTTGTTTATCCTTGCTGTCTCGAGTTTCTTGAAGCCAACTCCATTCTTGATCCCTTTCAGTCTGGTTTCTGCCCAAGGCATTCCACAGAGACAGCTCTCACTAAGATCTCCAATGACTTTTTATGGGCCAAGGCTAATGGCCTTTACTCTGTTCTCATCTTCTTGATTTGTCTGCAGCCTTTGACACCGTTGATCACTGTCTCCTAGTTGACATACTCTCTGATCTTGGGTTCTCAGACTCTGTTCTCGACTGGTTTGGATCTTATTTGTCAGACAGATCTTTTGCAGTAGTTGCAGGTGGTCAGACTTCCTCTGCTGTCCCCTTATCTGTTGGAGTTCCCCAGGGCTCTGTTCTGGGTCCCCTTCTGTTTTCTCTCTACACACTGTCCTTAGGTAAACTCATCAGCTCTTTTGGTTTTTCCTACCATCTGTATGCCGATGACACCCAGTTGTATCTTTCCGCCCCTGACTTTTCTCCAAGGCTTGAACAGCAAGTCTCGTCTTGCCTCACAGCTGTCTCGCAGTGGATGCGCCATCGGCGTTTGAAGCTCAACATGTCCAAGACGGAGCTTCTTGTCTTTCCTCCTAAGCCCACCCTTCAACACTCCTTTTCTGTCTCTGTGGACAACATTTCTATTCAACTAGTCCAGCAAGCCCGCAGTCTTGGTTTTATCTTTGATTCTTCTCTGTCGTGTATCCCTCAGATCCAGACCACAGCCAAGGGTTGTAGATTCTTTTTATACAATATTCCCAAAATCCGACCATCTCTCTCCGCCTCTACTGCCAAGATCCTGGTCTTTGTTTACTGTAACGTCCTCCTGGCTGGGCTTCCTCTTTTTCACCTCCGTCCTTTAATTTCTGTCCAGCATTCAGCTGCACGCATTATCACATCCGCCCACCGCTCTGACCATATCTCTCCTGTCTTGGCATCCCTTCACTGGCTCCCCCCCTTTCCGCATTCAGTATAAGCTCCTGCTGTCCACGTTTAAAGCCCTCCAGGGACTGGCCCCTCCTTACTTATTAGACCTTATTTCTCCTCACCTTCCCACTAGGGCCCTCCGTTCTGGTAGTCAAGGTATGCTGTCCCAGCCCAGGATTTCCTCTGCCCCATCTCGGATTTGCCCCTTTTCACTCACTGCCCCTCACTCCTGGAACCTTCTTCCCCCGCGAGCAAAAGCCATCACTTCTTTAACCAGCTTCAAAACGGAGTTGAAGACCATCCTGTTCAGGGCAGCATTCCCAGGCATTGCATAATTGTCACTTGCTATTTGATGTTCTTTTGTTGTCTGTTTTATTGAATCATTTCCTGTATTGCTATGTATTTTATATGTATTATCCTACTAGAGAGGCCCCTTCTCCACCACCACTCCCTTTGTGTCGTATCTTTTTAGATTGTAAGCCTGAGGGCAGGGAACCGTCCAATTAAAAAGATTGTATGTACAGCGCTGTGTAAATTTACAGCGCTTTATAAATAAAGGTTAATAATAATAATAAGGAGCTATTCATTGTGCTGAATCTTATCCCCAAAACAGATTAAAAGAACATTCACCACCCACTAACATGAGTGCCACTAGCAGTTACTGTGTCACACACTCTCTCTGATGGCAGGCCCCAGCACCACCAATATGTTACAGGCTCTATCCAATATAGTCTGTGTTGCAGTGCAACACCTATATTTCGTGGAATTAGAACTGTGGCAGATATGCTATGCTGCTTAACGAAATCTGATTTTGCAAGCAATAAAATATTGCTAGAGTGAAGTAAGATATCCCTGAAACTGAAATATTACTAATTTTCAGGGAACAAACATCTGGAAACCACAAAAAATGAGAATGTCAATTGCATATTTACTGTCCCCCAAATGGCCATCTGCAGTGCTAATTTTACTAAATTGACACTTATTTAAAGACAAATACTCATTTAGGAAGTTGTGGTTTGAATTTTTTTAAAAATCAGGGGAAATGTTATAAAATAATGCATCTCTTCAGGAAATCAAGGCACTCGGCTTGTAACAAATAACATTTCCCCTTTCTTCCGAGGCCTAATGCACAAAAACAAGGAGCCTGAAGGCAAACCTGTTTGACCCATAGAATCATAGAATTAAAGAGTGGAAGGGACCCTGTGGGCCATCGATGCCAAACCCACTGCTCAATGCAAAATCTCCAGCTAAAGCATCTCCAGCTAGTAGCTGTCCAGACTTTTTGAAGATGTTCAGAGAAGGAGACCCTACTACGTCTAGGCAATTGGTTCCATTGCCAAACAGGTCTTACTGTCAAAAGTTCCTTCTAATGTTCATTCAAAATCTACTCTCCTGTAATTTCAAACCATTAGGCCTACCCCTACCCTCTGGGGCAGCAGAGAAAAGATTGGACCCTCCTCTCTGTGAAAGTCCTTGTGCTATTTAAAGAGTGCAATCATGTCACCTATCAGTCTTCTATTCACAAGCCTAGCTCCTTCAACTTCATCTCATATGTTTTGTTCTCCATACTTCTTATCCTTGCTACCCTTCTCTGAATTTGCTCCAATTTGTCTCTATCTTTTCAAAGTGAGGTGCCCAGAACTGAATGTTGTACTCCAGATGAGGCCTGACTAATGCAGAATATAGAGGGACTATTACTTCCCTCAGCTTGGAAACTATGCTTCCATTATTGCAGGCTAAAATAACATTCACCTTCTTTGCTGCAGCATCACTCTACTGGCTCATATTCAATTTATGATCAACAATAATTCCAAGGTCCTTTTCACAACTTGCATTGCTGAGCCATCTATCACCTGTCATATACCTGTGCATTTCTTTTGTTGTTGTTGTCGCGACCTAAATGTAGGATTTTTCATTTATCTCTACTGAATTTAATTTTATTAATTTCTGCCCAATTTTCTATTTTATCTATATCCTTTTGAATTCTGTTCCTATCTTCCAATGCTGATCCACATGGTGGAGCCCTTCAGTGACTAGCCTGCCATGGTAATGGGTTCATCACCAGATATTGCACGTTTAGAAAATAGTCTATAGGAGAATGAAACTGGCAAATGTCTACTGATCTGCAGCTACACAGAGGTTATTTCCCTACAGGAAACAGTTTTCAGTTAATATGGATCATCTTGCCAACAATGGTATGGTTGTCCATTATAAGACTGTCATGTCTGCTCATAAAACTAATGGCAGTGAAAGCTGGAAATCAATTCTGACATAAATTAGAAGGCTCCAATTTTTTAAAAAATCAATATAGGTGAGTTTTGGGCAGGGACAAAGTTCATTACGTAAAACAACACAGCTTTGATCAGTGGCAGTGCTTTCTTGATGAAAACTGAAAAGACTGCCTCTTTCAATATTGTTGATTCTGCACAGCTCAGGAAAAAAACTGCAGATTATCCATTTAGTTACTCACAAGGCTTTATAATCACTAAACCAAGGGACCGAGAGTTCCAATGCAATCTTCTCTTTTAAGCAGTGAGAAGATATGTGTTGATTCCTATTATCCACATGCCTAGCTGACAAGAGGATATTTATTTATTTAATTATTTATTGCCCTATACTTAAAGATCTCATAGCAGCTTACAATAAAATCCGATTAAAAACAATCATTTTAAAAGACATATTAAATAATTTATAAGTAAAAACAGTTAAAACAATTTAAAATAGTAACAACCATAGCATATGCACAACCTGGATAAAAACAATTATGTCCAAAGCCTGTACTGTAACACCAAGTTTGGACTTGATGCTAAAATGATACCAACAGGGGCACCAATCAGGCCTCCAAGGGGCGATATTCCACAACAGGGGTGCCACCGCAGAGAAGACCCTCTCCGAAGGTCTCCCCCGATAGACCTCAATTCTTAGGCAGATATCTACAGAGAGACGTGCTCTCTTGAGTATTGAGGTCCCAAATCATTTAGCGCTTTAAATGTTATAAGCAGCACCTTAAATTCAGACTGGAAGTATACTGGCTGCCAGTGCAGTTCCTTCAGAACTGATGCTATCTGGTTTCTGAATGGAGTTCCAGTGAGCAGTCTGGCTGCTGCATTTTGTATTAGTTGCAGTTTCTGACTCATCTTCAAGTGTATTGTAATTACCAGTGCATGGACTAATGTGGTTAAGTTATCCCTGTCCAAGAAGACCATAGCTGGTGGATGGGTCAAAGAATTCCAAAACACTGAATCAATGAAAAAGATGGATCCAGAAATATTTCCACACTATGTACCTGCTCCTTAAGTAGGAATACAATCTCATACAGGACAGGTAGCCAACCCAGTTCCCAGACCCAAGAACTGTTAGTAGATGTATATATGTTACAATAAAATAAAGGGTTAAATGTAGGAAAGATGTGATAAGCAAGACAGGTGACTGCAGTCACTTAGGGAGCTGGGGATGTTTAGCCTGGAAAAGAGAAAGTTAAGAGGTGATATGACAGCCCTGTTTAAATACTTAAAGGGATGCCATATTGAGAAGGGAGCAAGCTTGTTTTCTGCTGCTCCAGAGACTAGGACCCGGAACAATGGATGCAAGCTACAGGAAAAGAGATTCCGCCTCAACATTAGGAGGAACTTCCTGACAGTAAGGGCTGTTCGACAGGGGAACACACTCCCTTGAAGAGTGGTGGAGTCTCCTTCCTTGGAGGTCTTCAAACAGAGGCTGGATGGCAATATGTCAGGTATGCTTTGACTGAGATTTCCTGCATGGCAGGGGGTTGGACTGGATGGCCTTGTGGGCTCTTCCAAATCTATGGTTCTATGATTACAACCTGCTGAGTAAACATTACTCATCTTCATATCTGGTTTCAGGACTCGTTTCTATACGGGGGTTTGAAGGTGAATCTGCTAAACAAACCTTAACAAGAACTATCAATTCACAGAGCCTCTGTCTTACCAGAATCCAGATTCAGTTCACTGCCCCTCATCCAACCCATTATACCATCTAGGGCTAGGCAATGCTCCCATCACCTTCACAGCCCCAGCTTAGTTGGGTGACAAGCTCAGTGTCATCTGATGTCACATTTGATGCCACCCAACTCCAAAACTTCTAATGACCTCCCCAGTGGTACTGTTCAGTATCAGCATGCAAGACAAGATGGAAACCTGTGGCATGCCACAGCACAATAGCCAAGGGCTAAACAGGAGTGCCTCAATGCCACACTTTGCAATCAACGTTGCAGATAAGAGCAGAACCACTGTAACACAGTGCCTCCTACTCCCTTCCAACATAGCCAGTCCAATAGGATATCATGATCAATGGTATAAAAAGCCACTGAGAAATCCAGGAAGATAAGCAGGGTAGCATTCCCCTGTCTCTCTCTTGAAGCAACCAAAGCCATCTCAGTACTGTACCTTCACATGAAATCAGATTGAAATGGGTAAAATAACTTATTTACTCCATTAATGCCTGAAGCTGCTCAATCACTACACAATGAAGCACTGTGCCCAAAATTGAGATATGAGATGGGGGTGCTAGTTTTCACATACAGTGGGCCCTCGCCTTACGCGGGGATCCATTCCGGATCCCTCTGCGTAAGGCGAATTTCGCCTATGCTCAAGCCCCATTGGAAACAATGGGGCTCGTGCACGGCGGCGCATGGGGCGCAACGGGTGTGCACGCCCATTCAATTGAATGGGATGCACCGCCCCTTCCGCCCCGCGGCTTGAGCGCGTATGCTCAAGCCACGTATGGCGCAGGCGCGCTGTACTTGGAGATCCAGAGAGCTCTTGGACTGAAGGTTTTAATCCTAGCCTCTCTGAGCCTGATTCCAATAGGCTCCTCATCACTTGAAATAGCTCTGCTGGACTTTGTGTTGAAGAATGAAAACAGACAACATTCATTTTGTCAATTTTACTGCCACATGGCAAACACAATAAAATGTTCTTGTTAAATATTATT
>NC_056523.1:55941718-55953915 GCF_019175285.1 Sceloporus undulatus
ATCACTTTTTACTGTCCACCTGCAAACACAATAAAATGTTCTGTTAAATATCTTATTATTATTATTATATTATTATGAAACCTTTATTTATACAAGCCGCTTGTTAAAAATTCTCCACAGCGCTTGTAATACAATCCTTTTAGTAGTCGTGTCCCTGAACTCAGGCTTTACAATTAACAAGACAGGGACACAAAAGCTAGAAGGGCAGTGGTGGGTGGGAATTAGGATCAGGTCAGCAAGATCTTCGCCACCGCCGAGGCTGGACCAAGGCAGATGGACTGGAGGAAGGCTTGGCTTCGTAATGGATGCGTAAACGGAGGCTTCCTGGGTCAGAGAGGGGCTTGCCCTCTGGGGAACATCTTCACCCCAACTAATAGATAATTTATAGTCTTTAATTCCAGTTTTAGCAAAACTGGGTAGAGAATTGATTATCTGAAGATTATCAAGAAGGTGATGTCTCTTAGACGAGTGAGATGAAAGATAGTTCACAGAGTACAAGGGAGTCATGCAGACGAGAAAGAGGATTCAAGATCTAGGAATGGGGCTAGTGGTAGTCCCACACACTGCTGACAGGCAGACCTTGACTACCAGAGCAGAAGGGTAACCGTAGTAAGGAATGTTACTAGGAAAAAAGAAGTCAGATTGATTTTAAAGTTGATGGGGACCAATTCCATGAGAGGGCTTTGCCAAAGTCACACCTAAAAATATAGCTTGTACTGTAGATTTGCGGAAGGCGGAAGGGGATCCCGCCACATGAAGGGAAGGATTAAACAACGAGGAGAACACATGGTCAACAGACCTGGTGACGCGGATGTGACAATTCCCACAGGCAGCCCTGACCACCCTATACCCCTGATGAACAGAGAAATTATTAAACCGGATGGACGGTGTGACACAGAGGAACGCCCTGTATAGCCAAGTGTATTGAGTTACTTTATATATATCTAGTCGCCCAACAAACATAGGAGCATGGAGCCAGAGTACTTGTTTCTAGTAGAGATTGAGAGGACACTCGGATGATCTTGGACAATGATTGTGGCAGACAATAGAATCTACCTCAGGCCTTCGGGTGGCGTGGCCCCTCGCATATCTGCGGCACCATCAAATCGAAACCAGAGAAGGAGTCAAAATGCAAGCACAAGACTGCGTGGCCATTGCTTAGAACCGGTTGACAATCGAACGTATGCTCAGTCGACAATAACAAACACAGACCAAAGCGAATACTATGAACGGTGTGGGTTTAGGTGTGAAAAGACAGAAGCTCAAGTCTTAAGACATAGTATGAGCTTCAAAAGCCGGCCGAAAGACCGCATCACACTGAGAGTACTGGGGCCGTCAGACAAGAAACGGACACCAACATCTGTGTTCACAGCCCCGTTCGAAAGGTCAGGTGGTGGAGATATTAAGCCATGAGTGTCGTCGGCGTTACAGTAGTGATCAGTGAGAAAACCCACAAAGAAACCTGACTGAAGTTTTACCCTAGGGACCAACTCTTGTTTAGACGACGAACAGCAAGAGGGACAAACGACAGCCAAGCCTGGGGTAACTCAATACCAGATATCAGGGACAAACAGACAGCTATGAAAAAGTTCTGACCCTACCCAGATTGTCACCACTGCAATAAGTATTATCTGACACAGTTAATGATTTCAATATACCAGATCCTGAGAGCAGCTTAGTTGTAGACATCTACTTCAAGGTTCAGAAAGTAAATCCAACCAGGAGACAGTGATCACACAATGTCAAAGGCACGCAGTACACAACTTATCAAGATAGAATGAGACATAGTGTAGAAGCCGTTTACCTGTGCCACGCAAGAGAATTGTTTGAGAATCCTTGGTGAGGGCTGTCTTCTGTAGAGTGCCGATGAGGCAGCATAGAATAGCCACAGGAACTTGGACAAGTGTCAAGAGATGGCAGTTGGTTTAAAACGACCACTACAATTATATAGCGATGACGATAAATAACCGACCCCGTTTCTTTACGGACCTTAGGCATAAGAAATAGTCGAAGTCACACGAGAACCATGGGGTGGCACGATTAGCTCAGACAAAGAAGAGTGGTCGAGAGAGGGTTCTTTCAGAATTTGGTGGAACCTTCACGAGATGCATGCTTTGAGGTCAGAAGGGACAGGACATCTCCATAGAAGAGAGAGAGATTAAAAGATATAGAGGAGCTGAGGACAAAGAAGAGACCAGGGGCATTATATGATAGATTTGGAGATGGATGGAAATATGATCAAGAGAACAGGTAGTAGGTTTGGAAAGAATTCGTAGCAGCGTTAGAGAGTTCATCCAGAAGAAACAGGGGGAACCACCGAGAGTTTATTCAGTAGAAGGTACCCAGCGAGGTTCAGTGGTAGGGGCCAAGTCCTGGCGGACCAATAAAATATTTCCAGATCGAATCAGTAGTGATTTAGTGATTGAACGTAGTTGGTCGAACCTCAGTGGGCTGAAAAAAATCATCGATGAGATGACAAGGCGGCAGAGGAAGGTTTTTTTCTTAGTAGTGTATTGACGCAGGAGAACAAAACAGCTGCCGGAGACACCTTCTCATTAGCGCATAATTAGCGATTTATAAATTATTCTTTTTGCCATAGAAAGCGCGCATGAATAAAAGATCAAATAAAAAGGATGATAATAATTTATAATGATTGCAAATCGGCCGTTTCCCTCTAGCACTTTCTTCAACACAGATCGTTTGGCCCGCTCACGCGAGCAGCAGGCGATCAGAAGGAACCTTTGGTAGGGGAGATGAGTCACAAGGGCTTGAGGGCCTACGTCATGGGGGATAGAAACAACGTCACAGATACATATTAGTGAGTCAATAGCATTTGTCGAGAGTTTGATTAGATAAGTAAGTGCGTAATATTAAATATACGATTCATTTGCTGATAAGCCCAGCAGTAGTCCACCTAAGATTTTTCAACGGAGATACAGAGAGTATGATGAATTCAAAGTGTCTGGACACTGAGATTGGTCAGACGGTTAACCATGCTAATCTGAAGGTCCGCGGAAAAATGGCAATGGACTAATACGACGATGGCAGGGTGGGATCATAAGTTTAAACAGTAAAAAGCAGAATTGAAGATGATGGTCAGGTGTACTAATGGAAAATCAGATGCCAGGTAGGTCGGAACATGACTGCCACTTAGCAAGCAAGAATATTAGGTTGAGACAGTGACAGGACGACATGGGTTGAGGGGAGTTTAGATAATTAGTTAGATGAGGGCGTGACAGGCCAGCAAACAGCTGAATGCAATACAGGCGAGTAAGGCGAGATTAAGGATTTTTCAGTATATTTGTTTCCTGGTGACTTCCATTTCTAGCCTTTGTCAAGCTCTTTGCTTCATGCAGTGGTTGTTGTCTGTGAAAATCGCGATAAGTGTTGGTAGATTTTTTTAACCCAGGTGAATTACCATCACAAATGTGGACTGCCACCACACTTTAGTGGAGTCGTGATGTGCCATCCATGAGGCCCTTTCCCTGTAGCCCACCATTCCCATAGTCGCGAGACATATACCAATGCACAAAAGAGCTGAATGTCCCACCACAGTACCGACTAGGCTAGGATAACGAGTTAAGTATGCTGTTTTTCAGAACAAGTGGAACACACACACCTCGGAGCAGTACATGGCCTAGCCTCCTTCTTTAGAGGTCTTTCAATCTATATAGACGTGATGCTAACATTTCTATTGGGGGCCACTGCCTTCTGATTTGAGGAGTTCCTGCACTTGGGTCCGCTGTGGTCTCTTCCATACTCTCACGATTGTGTATTGGATTCATAAAGGAATTTCTTATAGATTTCTTTAGATCTGCTATACTCAGCCACCCAAACACCTGCAGGAATTGATTACAGCTCACTGCCCCAAACCAACACTTCACAAGGAAAGTGATTCCCTACCCCAACAATCTAGGCCAGTTTATGTGCTTGCCACACTAAAAACCACCCTCCTCCTCTCCTACTTTTGCATCACCAATACCAATTAACTAGCATGCCCTACGCGCGCTACCCATATGCCCCTGGTCAATCAACAATGTCATCTGTCAGACAACCTATTAATTGGCTTGGTATACATGCAGTTCTCAAGCATCGGCCCCTTTCAGGACAGCAACTATAGCGTGGATGTGTTGAAGTTTGCCACATGAAAAACATTTCCTGGGTGCTTTTAAGAACCAACCTTTAAGGCCATGGTTTGGCACCTCAAAACAGGGCAAGGCCCTAGCTGGGGTAGATCTGGGCTTATGGGCAGGGATTATTCCGAGCGAGCGCTTCGCCTTGTTGGGGCTGCCCACAAAACATCCCTGCTTCTGTCTCTGTTTGCCCCTCAAGATACAAACCCTCAAAGGCAGAATCCTCATATTATAAAATCCTTATATAATGACAGCAAAACTTCTTCCTCAACCCTGCCCCCAATCCAGCTTTAATGCATGACATTGGTTTCAAAGTCTGGACTACCACTGGGAGATAGTCCACTTCCACCAAAGTTCATCCATCCCCATGTCTCTGTAAGCATATTACTAGGTCAGAGTCAATTCACACTTCTCATTGTGGGTAAGCAACTAGAATAACCAAAACAACCTGCCTCTCACATATTATCCATTCTCCAAGTAAGAGTTGCGATGCCTGTTTGACCCTATGTTCTATCTCCCTAAAGGGATGGCATTCTCTACATTCCGTCACTACACCTATAGGCTGGTCAAAACCCTACTTGCCAATGACTGGCTTGCTTATATATCCCCTCACAAGAAGGGAAAGCACAAAGTCTTCTCTCTCATAGTTCGATGGGGAAGGAGTACGTATGCGATCCGTTTGACTTGTTTTAATCATAGCCTCTAAATTCTTCAGGAACAAATAGTGAATCTTCAACAGTCGGGAGTGAAGGCTCAGGAGATTAGCCAGTATGGACAAACCTTTCTCTCTACATTTCACTCCATGCATGGCTTGGCCTGCACAGACACTCACAGTGTTTATATATTGCTTCACAGCATTCTTAGCAGCTGCTCATAGCTGTAGAAACAATCTTTTTGATTCAATTAGAAGCCTGGCAACATCTGTTTGTATTAAAAAAAATATTTTTAAAGCTTTCTGAGGAAGTCCTTTGCAGGGCCAAGGTTAAAAGACTGTAATCAAAGTAGGCTTCTTAATAAATGTATTCAAACTATAAATGTGCTTGGTATTAGAGCCCATGTTATTTACTACTAAATTGTCATTTATGGAAACTTTAAAATCACTGTGCTAACTTATAGGAAACTGGCAGACTATTGACACGCCCAGAATACATGAAAATTTAAAATAAATATATTAAATTAACATCCAAAAATTAATTTCATGATTCAGTCATCCAATAGTGCGCATGAATCAAGGTTATGATTTCTAGTGAAATCGCCCGTGTCTGACAAGTGTTCCGGTGTATGCCTATTTGTGTTTACCTGTTGGCCAGAATCACAGGCTGAAACGTCTGGTCTGTACCAGCCTTGGTCTATTTCCAAGATTTATATTTCACATGATTAGGGCAGAGAAAAGGGGTTTTTGTGTTTTGTCACATCCTTCAGGAATTTTTTGCTATGGGGTTCAGGACTCCAATGGGCCTCTGTGGTCTTTCTTCCAAATATATCACTACACAGGTGTTAGCACTGATGACAGGGTGGGTCAGTCTGTAGCCCTACAGCGTTTCCCACTCTGCAAGTCATACTTCAATTTATTTGCACGTCTTTACCGCATTACAGCGTGCCATGAGATGGAGTTATATTTGATGGGGTTCTTTCCCACATTAATCACAGTTATTAGCACGTATGATCCACTTTGCGCCATCACCTGCATCCAAAGGAATTTCTGGAGTCTTGCTTGATGGTCATTATGATAGAGGGCTCCATCTTACATTAAAGTCTAGGCATTGCTTTTGATTGTTTTAAAAAATGCACAATGTTTCACCATTATTACTCAGGTCAGCGCTGGATTGTCAAGGGTGCGGTATTTGAGCGCATGAGACTAACAACTTGGATATCGGCAGGATGTGTGGAGCTACACCACCTCACTCAGTCTATTGAAAAACCGATTGGTGCGGCGGTGTGATGGGCCAAAAATCACAAGTTCTCAGCGGTCTTGAGAAAAGGATGGGGCGGAAAGGGGGCGCAGTGGTAAACCCCCCTCTAAAAAGATATAATCTGTGGCGCTCTATACAGAAACCCCCCATTGTATGGTTCACCTTAGGCGATGCACTTAAGTTCAGAAATGACTTTTGAGGGCCACAACAATCAAGTTAGGATTCCATTAATGCAGGAAGAATTCATGTCTTACCTGTATTGTAATATGATAAAAACTTTAATTGCCCTTTTATGTTTAAATGAAGCCTTTGCTACCACAAGTAAAATGTTTTTTCTTTTGTGGTGTATAACTGGCATTACTCCGTACTGACAAAAGGGAGGAAAGCAAAAGCAAATAGGAATCAATGCGTTCCAAAGGATATTAGATATTGCTTGTATCTACTTTTTCTTGTGTGATAGTAAATCTCACATATATTAATAATGAGAAAAAAATTAATCATTGTAGAATTTGTCAACAAGGAGTTAACTATTACTAGAGATGATTAAAGGCTTATCATTGAACACAATTACTGGAATGAGATGTTGTAGCCCTTTGGCCTGCTGCTCCATCTCTCTCAGGCAGTTAGTACTATTATACAAATCCAACTATATCAGGGCACAAGGCTCATTAGAGTAGATTTTATCCAGTTTTTTAAGACTTATCAGGAGGATATAACAAGCCCATTAGGCACTTGAACAGTAAATACATGTAAGACATCTGTATCCATCTTCTTTCATATTTAAACTTACTTATGCTCATTTTGCAAAAAATATTACCTGTTTTTACATGATGGAAGGCTGTGGTGGCTAACATGCGCTCTTCTCCACCCATATCATTACTCTCCCCCAGGATTAAATTACTGATTTACCTAACTAATAAATTACAGGTATTATTATGTTTAAGCCCTGTTTAGCTCCACATCTTTCCACTGTCATTTTGATCATGTCAGAAAACTAAACAGTTCTGAAGAGAAGAGCCTCTTTTTATTCAAGGAGGATCTCCAGCATCAGCCAGATTCTTGAGGGGGGAGTGGCCATCTGTATTCTGTGCTCCATATGAAGACCTCTCACACACAGAAAAGGCTTCTCTTCTTCAGAACTGTTTACTTTTCACACATGTTGAAAGGTAATATGGTATTCCATCCTCCATGTGCTGATTGTAACAACTTTTGTTGCATAGGCTTCAAAGTCACAAAACACAGTGATTAAGAGTATTTGGGACAGATGGGAATGACTTTGTACAGCTCTTTTAAAACACTGTGATAACATTTACCTATTCAAGTTTTCCAGATATGCCTTTGCATTTGCTTCCTCCCTCTTGCACTTGAATGCCATACGAGGCAGTGCAATCAGGAATGTAGATGCCAGAGTGTTAAGTAGGATCTCACTTGCCATTTTCGACATCCCTTTTAACAATCAACAATCCCTAATAAAAATATATAATCTCTCAAGACTATTGAGTTATTATGCATTCAATGCAACAGTTAAATTTGTTATTAAGTGGGACAGGAAATAAGAGACAAAGGAGATCAAAGAACAACAAACTCAGTTTCCAAAATTATATGTTAAACCATCGACAATTTAAAACAAGAATTATGAATACATTTCTGGTCCACATATCTATCCCCTCCCTCCTTCCAACTGTCATTTCTGGCCTGGGAGGGATTGAAAAAGGGGACAGGCCAATGCCATCAGGCTGGCCTCGATTAAGCAAAAAGGAGCCCTCCCTCCAGTCCATCATGCCTTGGTCCAGGCTCAGAGGGAGGAAGAAGAATGCTTTGGACCTGATCCCTTCCCCCCCCCCCACCAGAAATCCCTTCTCATTTTGTGTTGTGTCTTTTTAGATGTGCAGCCTGCTAGGCAGGGAACACTGTCTATTAATCCCCTCTTTTGCAAGCCGCCTGGATTCCCAGTGATGAGCGGCACATATAAATACAATCCTATTATATTATTATTATTATATTATTATTATTATTAATTATGTTACCTGTCATTCAATTAAAAAATTACAAAATTTATTTATTACAAAATTTTAAATAAAAAGAAGTAAACTAAATAAAATTCCATCAGAGCCCCAATATTGCACACATTTCAGAATTTCCTGGGAAAGAAAAGGAAAAAGTTCTATACTAGATCTACTGTCTGGTTTGCTAACAGTTGGGGATCACTATATGGAAGTAGAACTGCACAAGCAGATGCCACTTTCATCTGACGAATTTTAACCCTCCACCTAAAGCAATATAGTTGTGGTGGGTCCATAATATGCAACAGAGTCACTAGAATACCACTATAAACTCCAGCTAACCACAATTAACTATGCCCCATTTTTGACAGAAGAATTCCAACACTTACCAATCAGCATAATTGTATTATGACTGGATTTCACATATTATATGTAGGAGTGCTGGTTGTATGTTCCTGTGCATCTCCCTTCCCTGATATTATGTTCAGTGAACCTTCTAACTTCCAAAACTTTTGTCATAGGTGGGACAATCTCTATAATTTCTACAGACACACCCCCAGGTTACTTCTTCATTCTAGTAAGTCTGAAGCAGCACATTTTACAAATGATCAGAGCCTTTGGTTAAAATAACACTGCTTTGGGCAACATACTAATTCCAGTGATTACCTTCTACAAAAACTGATTGTTAAGAGCCATATCAGCAAGTCAGGCACTATCGATATCATAGTTCAAAACACACAGAGAGCAAAGGAGAGCTCTCATCATCTCAAGCAGTTCAACAGGTATGGCACTGTTGGTTTGCCCTAAAGATGAAAGAAAAACTAATGTGCAATTAATCCACAAAAACAGAGAGAGAAATTGTATGTATTCAGACACAAGGAGGCAACTTCCAAAAGAGCGTTAGAAAATGTACCCATTATGATGGAGACAACACCATCCATTCCAACCATACCTCAAGGTCTGACAAGCGATATTCAAACCATGACATCAACTGTTTCCAGTCCCCCAACCACTGTTCTTTAACCACTATTCAAGAATCTGAAAACACCTTGTTTTTGCAACAGTCGTAAGGACAAAAAAACAATTGGCAATGTTAATGGCCAATGCATTGCCTTTGTCATTACAGCTTCCACTTCTAATAAACAATTAAATCTCTCTGACTCAATTCCATCCACAGCCTAGAAACAAGCCCCACAAAACAAGACACTTGCAACAGTATCTAAGTGAGGTGGGGGTGGGAAGAAATAGGCAAAACCAAAAAAACCAAATAATTAAAATTCATGCTTTTTTAAACCAACCCAAAAAATTTCTTCTCCAGACTAGCAACACAAAATAATGGAGTTTAAAACGCGGAATTACATACAGTTACTTGTTATTAATGTTTTAGGAAGGATCTATGTTATCACTATCAAACACAAATTTCATTTCCCCTAAAACAATACAAAAGAAGTTTTACTATTTTTTATTCCATGAGAGGAGTCACTCCAGTCATGGAAAGCAAACTCCAAAACATTTTTTTTAACATAGTATTATCGAATAGGCAGACAAAGGCCAATCAAGCTAACAGTCAAAGAGCACACTTTCACAAACACAACAACCTGAAAGATATGCTACAGCAAAGGAAAAACCAAACGTGATTCAGTAGGAATTTGTTAGATCAATGAGGCTCCAAACTGGTTTGCTTGGCATTGACGTATTTATTTAAAATTCATCCAGGGGCAAAAGCCAATTATACACCTGACATTGTTACCACAATGGAGGGGAGGGAGGTTGATTTTAAGGCCTCTCTGGCAAACTGTTGGCATATAAATGTGATATTACATTTTTAATATCTTAACATACCGTGGATCCTGATCAAACCTGATGACTGTGAAAATTTAAATTTACTGCTGACACAGCATTATTTTATGTCTGATGTACTACCGATGACTGAATGTTTTTCATGGAAAGACTCTGTTGTTGCATTGTTATGGTTGTGAGCTGGGGGGGGGGCTTATTTTGTATTTCATTTTCAAACCCCCTTCAGGAATTTATCCTTTCAACGGGATACCCAGACTGAAGCTTTACCACAAGTTTGCTGCATACAATAATCTTAGCATAAGAGGAACAAAATGAACGTTTAAATACTTCAATGGGACATCTGAGCCATATCCAACATTATTAAAAATTCTGTTATTTTTTATTACAGTGAAACCTCTAACAAGAGACGCAAAAGAAAAATTCTGCTTCTTATAAACAGACAGCAGAAACAGAACACCGACAAAATTGTTAACATCAGAATCCAAACGAGTTAAGGTACCACTTTAAGAACAGATCTCACCAGCAAAACAAGTCCAAAGAGAATGGCACACAGCAAAACAATCTACAGTTTTTGCAACAATAGTTATTTATTTTCTATCATTATAATGTTTTATTGCTTCAGTTGTAGCTTTTTGACACAAATTCTTTGCTGTCTTTATAATCATTGCCATATCATTTTTCAGACAGGGCGCAGTCACCAGCATGTGGAGCGCGTCACACAATAACAGAGCTGCTTTTCGCAAGTTCTTTTTTTACTCCGGAGCGACACATGTAGGCTTGGCTGACCTGATGGCATCTCGTTCTGGAGTTAAAACGGGAGCTCCAGTCTTGCCATTTGTGGTGCAGTCTGTCAAGCCCCTAAGTTTGGCCCCCCCTATCCCAGAGCAAGAAGAAAAACTCAGAATTGAGTAACTCGGAATCTTTCTATATGGGTGAGCTGCACTTTATACAGAAGGAACTCAAGCACATTCAAGGGAAGTAAAACTGGGTGCAGGTGGAAAGACAAAAACAACAATGACTTTGGGCATAATCAAGGATATTTAAGAAAAGGACAATCAACAGCTTGACTTATGAGTATGACCTTCTTTTTGATATAATGGCTTCTAATGTTTTGAACTGGTATATAAAATTATTTAAGGAAGCTGTGCTTCAAGAATAACATCAGGCAGAGGATTTCTTTAGAATCATAAAAGAGGCCACCAGGGATATCCAAGGTCGATGTGCAGTAGGAAATTTGAAAAATGGGCCTATTGAGATGTCTCACTCACCAGGGTTGAGATTGACTAGAGGACCGTTAACAAACAACAACAAAATCTATAACCCTTAGGTTCATGTTTCCTTCCAAGATTTTGGATTGGTAAGTTTTAATATACCTGTACCTGAAGATCATTTCTCCCAGAACTCCCATATTGTTTGACATTTTGCAAAATCGTGAGGGTCTTAGAGCCATCGAGGAGTTTTGCTGGTTCAGTACATTGAGGTTATCAACATACATCTAAAACATCTTACAACCGGGGATTATTATTTTTTGAGGCCTGGCTGCCAGATATTTCTGCTCACCACGCCCTTCCAAGAACAAGAGGTATATATGAAAGTGCTCGCTTCCTAGACCTAGGATAATACTCTCAAATGTGTTATGGGCTTATGGCCATAAACTTCTAACAACAAAGTTTATCTTGCCCACGTAGTAATGTTTCGCTTTTATTCTGGTCAAAAGCCTTTCAAAGCCTAAGATAGGGTTCTGCCCCTTCCCCTTTCCCTGCTCCAATAATCTTACTTCTTATAGCATTGCCTTTATCAGATACTTGCTATAAAACAAGTGCTGCTCTACTAGAAATGAGACGCTAATACAACCAATCGGAATGCAGACAAGCCGGATACTCGAGTAACAACATCACTACTAATATGAAAGTTATGAAGAATGGCTCAGCATAGCCACAGAAAGTGAAACAGGAAGGAATGATGGGAAGATCTTGGCTGACCTTCCCCTTTCTCCCCATTGCTATCTCAACCCCTAGCCTACCATGCAGAATTGTGTTATGATACTGGTCATAATCAAGATCCTGGTCCATGCCCTAGTGATCTCACGACTTGATTACTGTAATGTCCTCCTGGCTGGGCTTCCTTTTTCTCACCTCCGTCCTTTAATCTCTGTCCAGCATTCAGCTGAACGCATTATCACTTCCACCCACCGCTCTGACCACATCTCTCCTGTGTTGGCATCCCTTCACTGGCTCCCTCTCCCTTTCCGCATTCAGTATAAGCTCCTGCTGTCGACATTCAAAGCCCTCCATGGACTGGCCCCTCCTTACTTATCTGACCTTCTTTCTCCTCACCTTCCCACCAGG